>NW_010362482.1:121226-186554 GCF_000414095.1 Morus notabilis
ATAATGGCCTATTAATAGAACTTGCAAGAATATGCTATATATTGTGATTGGAATAACTTTTTTTTCCCCATTAATTAATTAGTTAGGAGTAGTTTTTTGTTAGCCTGATGATAGGAAAATACCTTTTTACATTGGCCAATAATGCATTGCAGTTCTAGACCCTCTCAATGCGCTAGCTAACAACCAAATGGTAGCACTAGCATTGAAAGTCCCACATATTTTGCCACTTTCAACATTTATCCCAATTCTACTTTAATTTCGTGTATTATAAATTATGTGTCTTAAATTACAAAGAAAAAATGTACAGATATATTTTTCAGCAAAAGGAAGAAATAAAAAAAAAAATACAAGAGGCGCTTACTCAAGCAGCGAATTTACGTTTTATTTTTAATATATATAGATACAAATATCTAATGTATTAGTTTTTCTTTGACGTATCATTTTCATTCCGATGCTAGTGAAGTTTCTTATATTAGAAACTAGAAAACACATTATATATATATATATATATATATATGTCATAGAAGCATGGATTAATGGACTTTATTCACTATTGTTTATTTATACCGATGTGTCAATACTTTGATTACATATACATTACTCTACTCGGTCAGAGAAACGCACGCTTGAAACTCTTTATCAACTTCCAATTTAGCCAAGTCTTCATCTTTCAAGCTGAGATAAGCCTCTATTCCATCACCATTTTTGGCGTCCATGAAAACAGTCACATTGTGGAAATTCAACGCAGCTGAGCCCACCCACGTGGGCTTTCCCCACCCGAAATCCGCTTCATAAACTGGAAACCTACACAAGCTTGTGAATGCGAATGTAATCACCTCTCCTTTGACGAATCCTTCGCTACGATCCTTCAGCAATTCCAAGTGTTCATTTCCCTCTTGTAGCTTCCTCACAAACTCCTTGTCAATCTTCCTTATTTCCTCTCTTACTTGTCTTACAAAACCATGACACAGATCTTCACCAGTTTTTAACGAAGGAACTGTAATGGCAACTCTAAAATAGTTTCCAAAGTGGTTTTCTCCAAGCGGTGGCTCAAACCTCGGACGTAGATTTACAGCATGAAGTACTATGTATGTCTTCTGATCATCGTGCCCTGATTGATCTCCATTTGTTGCAGCCACAAACCGACTCCATATGAAGGCCGACAAGGCCTCAACGCGCGAGGGCCGTCGCCGGTCTTCTCCGAGCGAGTTTTCGTCGTACTTCGCTCTCAGAGCCTCAATGGTAGCCGCCTTAAACACAAATCTCTTTGTCATGATGTTCTTCCTCGTGATGCCAATACTAGGGTTCAACCCTACCAAATTCTTTGGCGGGAAGAGCTTTCCGGAGATGAATTCTGGGCGGACTATGTCGGGTTCTCGGCGAGCGGTGGCCACCCAGGTTTTGATGAACGTGATGTTCGACAAAGCGTCCGAGAGTTGGTGCGAGTTGCACACGCCGATAGCGATTCCTCCGCACTCGAAGACGTTGATTTGGAGGCCGAGGGCTAATTCGGTGACGTCGTCGAGCTTAAACGGAAGGAACCTGTCGAGTTCGTTAATGTTTGGATTGTCGATCACATCGGAAAGTTTTCCTTTTACTCGCGCTTCGAAGAAAGGGACTCCCTCGTCATTACAATCGATGATATTTAGGCCATCTTTGACTCGTCCCGCTAGAGGGTAGTAAAGGGATAAGACTTGGGACAAGGATTTCTTGAGGTGGTAGGAAATATTGGTGATATTGTTAAACTCGCTATGATGAACATGATCATCATTATTTAATAAGTAGAAAAGAAGCCAAGGATTGTAGACTTTGGGTGAGAGTTGGTCAAGGAAAGAGAGCTGGTAATGGCGAAGATGGTCAGGTGTTGGAGACGATGGTTTAATGAATTCTTTGGAGATTAACTCGATTTCGACCTCCATAAGTAACACAAGACCTAATTCACATAAATTAACCTAAGGGAAAGGATATTGTATATAGCTAAGGGAAAGTGTTGTTGTTTGTTTGTTTGTTTTTTTTTTTTTTTTTGAGAAAAGTGTTTGGTTGTGTACTGTGTATGTTTTGAATTTCATTTTCCAGAGGCGAGGCTCATACTTATAGAGCGCCAAACAACAAGTAGATCAGGGTGTTGATCAATCGAGGGAAAAAAAAATATAAAAAACATAAAAGTATTGTTATTTTGCACTGGACGGAACGAGACTACGTCATTTAAACATTTTAAAACACTTTTTGAATATTAAGACTTGGACAAATGATTTGCCTCCCGCTACAAGCTGATACCATTTGATATCTTAAAAATGATAATTAATTAAGGCTAACATTTTTTCATGTAATATTATCCACTTGCACCGCTATTTTTTTCCCAAAAAAAAAAAAAAGGATTTTGTAAAATTATATTTCGAATTTTCCGTAGGAAATAAACAGTGAAATAAGATATCAGTCGGAAAATATTTTAAGTAGATTATGATCATGTCCTTATCGTCGTGGTCATTAGTATTGTTATTATATTGTTCTTTTGGCCGTATTCTTCATTAATTTATTGCAGTTATTTATAAGGTCACCTGTAGTAGGTTTTGAAATGTTAGGATTTTCTTTTCCTTGGGTGCAAGAAAACTAAAACAAATTATTTGGAGGAAGCCTTTTTTGGGTTAGCTTAATTATTTGCCTTCATTGTCGATGATATGAGTGAGATTTTTAATAGAGGTCTCTGGATTTCTTGTCGGCTTCAATGTGTGTGTATATGGATATACATGAGACATAATTCACCTGTTCGGATATGAATTCTCTACGACATTTCCTAACCCTAAATCAGGCATTGTCGGTAATGTTGGACAGGTGTTTTCTTGCACAATATAGCGCTTTGAAGTGTAGAAAAAACAAACCTTTTCCATTCATTAATTAATAATTAACAAAGGGAAAATTAAATATCTCAATTTTTTAGAATATTTAAATCTCTTAATTGATTAACTAATAACTGATTAATATGGTTGGCAGCAAACTAATTCCTTGTCTTATAATATTTTGTTGCTCAATTTATAGAGAATACTAATCATACTTCCTACGAATTTTCACATGATCACAATCACTTTCTTGTATGGCCCAACGTTCTTTTGACTTATGTTTCATTGGATTTTCTCTATTGTTGTCGTTTTTATTGCATCTCTTCTTGTTGTCGTTTTTTTGCCGTTGTGTTTTATATTTGTCGTTGTCTTCGTTAGTTTAGTTATTTATTAGCTTGTCGTCGTTTTCCTGGTTATTGTCATTTTTCTTTGTTTGTTTTTTATTTATTTATTTTTTTGTCTTTCTTATGTTTACTGTAGTTTTGATTGTGTTGTCGTTTCTACTATTTCTTATAATTTTGTGGTCTTAACTCTTAACTGGCTATTTACCTTTTTTTGTTTTTGTTTTCCCCTTGTAATCATTATGCAGGTTTCTAGTCTGTCGTTTTCTCTCAATTTTGTTCTTGACATGTCATTTTCGGTTTCTGTATGGCTCGATCTACAGTATATATTTGCTTTCTCTTCCTTTTAACCCTTTCACCCCTGGCGAGTGGGAGTCATCTCCTAACACCAACGCCTTTGATATGTTAGTTTAATTTCTTGTATCCTCAACCTAAAGACTGAAATAATGCATGGTTTAATAACAACTGAGGCTCATATATCGCAAATCCAAAATGTATTAAACCAAATAGATCAAGCACACATATGCATTACACCAAATAGAAAAATGTGAGCTTCTTAAGACCATATAATTTCCACTACGCAAAACCACAACACAGCCAGGTCATGAACGCAGGACAACTTTGACTTGCAACTTTTGTGCTTCTCAGTTAGTTTATCAATTCATCCCAAAAGCTTAAGCTATTAGGAGGTGGGCCAACAATAGTTTTATATTTTAACACTTCCGTTCACGTGTGGGCTAGACAATGGGCAATCGTGTGAGTAAATTAATTAGAAAGCTCAACACGTGAATATTTAAGTCCGAGATATATTAAAGACCCAATACATGATGACAATTTAAATGAGAATAAAGAGTGCAATTACGGGGATTTGAACTCAGAATCTTCCGCTCTGATACCATGTTAGTTTACCAATCAATCCCAAAAGGTTAAGCTATTAGGAGGTGGGCCAACAATTGTTTTATACTTTAACACTCTCAAACAACGACGTACTTAGCACTGAATTCTTCCCCTCGAGTGTCTGTGAAGCAAAAGCGAATCCATGAAGTTCTTTTGGGCGAAGACATTCTTCCCGAGTAAGATAATCACGGAATTGCTTAGGGAAGAAGAAGTCTATAGGCAAGAAGATTTGGAGATGCAAGTTTTAGTCAATTAAAGAAACCTGATAATGGCTGTGGGGTTGGAGAAGAGGGTTTTATTATGGCCTCCGAGGAGATCACTTCGATTTCAAGTGAAGGATTTCATTGACACCGAATTATTGTTATAAGAAATTGGAATTAAAAGAAAGATAAGAATCTAACACCAATTCCAAACACCCGAGGCCTCTTTCACGTGGCTCACCTTCAGACTCCTCATCTTACTAAATCTTTTGCTTGCTTTCGATCTAAAAGTTAGGCAATTTTAATTCTAAAGATGCTCATAAGAATTAAAACATGTTAGGCAACTGTTTCACTTTTTGTCTTTATATATGTAATATAGTACGGGAAATAAAATCAATCCGTATTTCATTTTTTTTCAGTACACGCTTAAGTTCATTTTTAGATTGCGGATACATATGTATCCTTACTATACTGAAACGACTGCCATTATTAATATCAAACTAATAGCAAACAGTTGCATATATTGCAACTGTTAGGCAAACATTGTGGTATCCCCAATGTCAAACAGTTAGGCAACTGCTAGTCTGAGATAATAGTCAGATGCTCATAAGAAAATGGTGGACTTGCTGAATCAAGCTTCTGAAGATGGATGTATTGATCCCATCCATTATGATATGAATGATTTACTAAAGGACCTTGGTGGTACTCGTGTGTTGTTCTGCCCGCGTACTTGAAATAGTTATGGCTCATAAATTGGCTTATTTGGCTTTGTCCTCATCTATGGATTATATTTGGTCCACTGTGAAAGAATATTGAGTAATTTGGAAACAATCTGTATATTGAAGATTGACATCTTACAAAGGAGAAAGCACATATCTATATAGTACATCAGCTAGCCTATTCTAGGAAACTATAACTAATGAATCAATTACAATCAATCAAAAGTTAAAGACGTGTATATAACCCTATTATTCGCAGATCTCATATTCTTTCCTGTAATACTCCCCCTCAAGTTGGAGCGTGTATGTTAAGGACGCCAAACTTGCTGAGAAGAGAATGAAAAATTGATGAATTGAGGAGCTTGGTGAACAAGTCGGCAAGCTGGCAAGCTAATGGACCATGGGCAGTCAATATGGCACCTGACTGAATTTGTTCCCGAACAACATGGCAATCGATCTCTATGTGCTTGGTACGTTCGTGATAAACCGGATTTGCAGCAATGTGGAGTGTTGCTTCACTGTCGCAAAATAATTTGACTAGTTGTGAGTGCTTCACCCGCAAGTCATCCAACAAGTATTTGAGCCATCTTATCTCACACGTAATCGAGGCCATAGCTCTATATTCTGACTCGGCTGAAGATCTTGATATCATCATTTGTTTCTTGGTCTTCCATGAAATAATCGCTCCTCTGAGGAAGATACAATAACTAGTAACAGACCGTCTTGTGATTGAACATCGAGCCCAATCTGCGTCACAAAATTCCTTTAGTAGCTAGTTTCCTTTGGCTGAAAAGTACAATCCTTGTCCAGGTGCACCATTAAGGTATCTCAAAAGGTGATGAACAACATCTAAATGGAGTTTTCTTGGCTCTTGCATAAACTAGCTTATCTCAAAAGCCTGCTTCATCTAAAATGTCAAGTGTGTACTTCGTTGTGATATGGAAATGCCACTAGTAGAACGAGCAACTTCAACACCGAGAAAATATCGCAATTGGCCAAGGTCCTTGATGCGAAATTTGGTATGGAGAAATTTCTTAAGAGCAACAATTGCACCATCATCGTTGCCAGTTATGATCATGTCATCTACATAGATGAGCACAGCTGTGAAAGAATTGCCAAAGATCTTGGTGAAAAGTGAATAGTCTGCCTTGGATTGATGAAAGCCATCTTGCTGAGTAGCAGTAGAAAATTTTTGAAACCAACTACGAGAGGCTTGTTTAAGTCCGTATAAAGACTTGTTGAGTCGACACACAAGAGAATTATCCCCCTGTCGATGAAGACCGGGTGGCATTTGCATATAGACTTCTTCGAGCAAATCTCCATGAAGGAAAGCATTTTGAACGTCCATTTGGTGAAGGGACCAATTTCGAACAGCAGCTACAGTGAGTAAACAACGAACTATAGTTAACTTGGCCACAAGAGCAAATGTTTCTTTATAATCAATCTCTTCGCGTTGAGTGAAGCCTTTTGCCACCAACCGTGCTTTGTATCTTTCAACTGTGCCATCGGAGTTATACTTAATCTTATACACCCATTTGCAACCGATTGGACGATGTCCATATGGGAAGGGTGTAATTGTCCAAGTCTGATTTTGTTCAAGAGCTTGTAGTTCTACAGCCATGGCTTTTTGCCATTTTGGATCCAACGCTGCCTATTCATAAGTCATAGGTTCCACAAGAGTAGTGACAGTGCAAACAAAATTCTGATATTTGGGTGAGAGTTGTGCGTAAGAAATGTACCGATGTAACGGATAACGCGTGCCTGTCGAGGAAGAAGATTGACTGGAAGCAACCTTGGTCGTGTGATAAAGGTGAAAATCTCAGAGTTTGATGCTCGGTTGTTTGACACATTCAGAACAACGAGCAATAGGAGGCGGAGATGGAACATCAGTGTCATGATTAACTGTATGCTCGTTTGAAGCAGACACAAGTGATGGAGATGAAGATGGACTGTCAATAAGTGGTTTTGTTGTGTCTATGGTAATTAAGTCATCTGAAGTGTGTGGTAAAGGAAGGACAACCTCATCTTCTTGTTCTTCTTGTGGATTAGTATGAAACGGAAAGATATGCTTGTGAAACACAACATCTCGAGATGTGAAGAATTTATTAGATATAAGATCATAAACTTGATAACCTTTTTGACCAAGAGGATAATCAATAAATATGCATCAAAGAGCTCTTTGATTGAATTTATGTGTGGGTAGGAGGTTCGTAGCATAAAAAAGGCATCCAAAAGTGCGAAGATGATTA
Source organism: Morus notabilis (assembly GCF_000414095.1). Lineage (NCBI taxonomy): Eukaryota > Viridiplantae > Streptophyta > Magnoliopsida > Rosales > Moraceae > Morus > Morus notabilis. The sequence continues at coordinate 128,470 of NW_010362482.1, forward strand.
TATGTAGGTAACTTGTCGTGGAAACAATCTGTATATTGAAGATTGACATCTTACAAAGGAGAAAGCACATCAGCTAGCCTATTCTAAGAAACTATAACTAATGAATCAATTACAATCAATCATAAGTCAAAGACATATATAACCCTATTATTTACAGATCTCATATTCTTTTCCGTAATACACTGAGATTCCTTTGTCTATCTGATCAAGTTTGTAATGACGTCATTGCTTGTATTTAATGAAACTCAGTTTCACTTTCAAAAAGAAAATGGCAACATAAAATTCCTAACACCAAGAAATTGAAAAATATAAAACAAAAAAACAAAAAAAAAAAACAAAAGCAAAACATAGATGAGCCCAAAAAAAGGCCTATAGATATCACAACGGCATATTCGAGAAATATTTCTCTTGCCGCTATCGGGCCATCTACAATTGTTCACAGAAAACATCTTATAAAATGAATGCACTATATTAAAAAAAAAAAAATCTAGAGTGTGTATATATATATATATATATATTTACAAAGTTGGAGCGAGGTTTGCTCCAAACTGATAGGATATTTTTATTCACACTTGGGTTGTGGAAGCCCCTTATTATTATCACATTACAATCACAACCAGCAAAAAAAAAAAAAAAAAAGGCAAGCCACAAAAAGATAATCACACCAAACTAAACAAATAAATTAATAGAAACACACACGGGGTTTTATGGACATTTTTTGTTTTAGTCTTCAGAGTCACGCTCCATTGAGAAAAGGAATGTTGGTTATCTCGTGATCAAGGGCAGCAACATCATTTGGAGACACAAAGGCAAGAAGCTCTTTGTCAGCTTCAAGTTTGGCCATATCATCTGCATTCAAGCAAATATAAGCCTCTATTCCATCGCCAGCTTTGTTGTCCAAGAGAGCAACTAAATTAATCACACCTCTATTAGCCGAACTCACCCATATGGGCTTACCATATCCAAAGTCGGCTTCATATAGAGGAAATCTGCACAAACTTGAGATGTATAGCCCAGCCACTTCTCCTTTTACGAGTCTTACCGAAACTTTCTTCGCATTCTCCACCAACTCATCTCCCTTTTCTTGAATATTGTTTTTCACAAATTCCTTATTAATCCTTCTCATCTCTTCTCCTATCTTCCTCGCCAGGCCATAACAGTACTCGTCACCGGTACAAATACTATCAATGCTTCCGATTATTGCGGAAGTAGTGTAATAGTTTCCGAAAGAATGCTCTCCCAATGGCGGATCACATCTTGCACGAATGTTCACCGGGTGAAGAATGACGTAGTTTTTTCCAGCTTCGGGCTCAAGTGACTTTGTTGCAGCCATGTAACGGTTCCACAGGAAAGTGGACACGACCGCAATGCGTGAAAGGCGCCGATTTCGGACGTTTTGATTGTTTATTATTCCTTCCTCACTTTTTCTTTCCCCGTACTTTGCCCTAAGAGCCTCAATCTTACGAGCATCGAACACGAACCTCTTTGTTATGTTTGTAGTGCACATATTCTTTTTGATGGAGAATGAAGGATCATACCCGCGCATATTCCTCGTCGGGAAAAGATCTCCTGAGATAAATTCAGGTTGCATGACAACGTCATTCTCTCCGCGAGCAATGGCCACCCAACTTCGGACGAACATTAGAGATGACAAAGCGTCCTCAAGCCTGTGGGAAAAGCAAAGGCCAACGGCGATTCCTCCACATTCGAAGACGTTGAGTTGGACGCCGAGGGGAAATTCAGCTATTTCGTCGAGTTCGAATGGAAGAAGCTTGTTGAGTTCACATGGGACTGGATTCTCGAGAACGCTGGAAAGTTTGGTCTTCACTCGAGCTTCAAAGTAGTGAACTCCATCGTCATTGCAGTCGAGGAAATGGTCGTCTATAAATCGTCCAGCGAGTGGATAGCAAAGGGTCAAGGCTTGGGACAAAGATTTCTTAAGCTTGTTTGATATCTCCGAAATATAATTGGGCTCATGATTGACATCTAACGCATAGTAGTAAATGAAAGGACTATAGGCTTTGGGCGAAAGTTGATCAAGGAAAGACAGCTTGTAACGGCGCAGATTTTCCGGAGTTTGAAAAGAGGGTTTGATGATCTCGTTGGAGATTGCTTCAACCTCCATTTGTCTCATGCTTAACTTTAAGCTGAGAGGTAAAAGTGAAGTAACTGGTTGTTGTTGGTGGTGGTATTTATATAAGTACGTGGTTCTTATCTTGAGACTCCGTGTACGTTATTGCGATAAAGTTTGTGCGAAAAAGGTCAAGAAGGAAATAAACGAAAGGAAACAAAGTTGTGGTGTTCTACGTCCCCAGATTGATATCTAGTGCGATTTGGTCGTGGCATGAAATGATAGCCCGTCTAAATTCCTTACCTACTTTGACTCATCCCTCATCTTCGTAGTATTACACAAGTTACTTAGCGATAAGAAGGAGCGCGGGTTCGATGAACTAATCATATATATATATATATATATATATATAAGCCCAACCTAATTGACGTAAATTAACCTAGCTAGCTATAAGGGAAAGACGTGTATTTGCAGAGATTTAGTGCATCCCTCCTGATTGTTTGGTGTGTGTATGTTTTGTGCTTCACGATTTTCCAAATGCGAGGGTAATAATTACATGTAGACAGGTCTTAATCGAGGGAGAGAAAAAATAAAACATAATAACTGTTTATTTGCACTAGAAGCTAATGCCAGTTGACATTTTTGAAATAGTTTTTACTAACGTGATTTTTTCATGTTTAGGTGCAACAATGAGCAAATGTATGGGTGAATATTAATAAGAGAGCTCAATATAATAAGATATTTAAAATATATTGAAGCCATAACTCGTGATAACACTTTTCAAAGAAATAAAATGTGTAAAAAATTTGAACTCCTCTGCTATTTTAATACCGTGTTAATTTACTAGTTCTTTTAAAAAGTTTCAGCTATTAGGAAATGATTAAACAATCATAATTTTTATGTTCTTACACAATTAATATTATTCACTTGCACCGCCTTTTTTTTTTTGAAAAAAAAAGGATTAATCAATTAGAATTTTGCATTTTTGACAGTTGGAAAATTTGAAGTAGATATATATTAATATGATTATACCCTTATCATCGTCGTCATAATTATTATTGTTATTGTTGTTGCTATTGTATTATTATTATTATTAGGGTGGATCTATTTCACTGAATTCCACTTTTTCATCCCATTCCACTTTTCTCACCCTCTTTTTTGAGCTATCCATCAATTAATTTTAAATGTATAGTTTATTACTTGTTATACCCCTTTCAAAATTCCAAAAAGAAAAAATCTTATAACTAAATTATTTTTTTTTTTCACCCACTAACTAGCCAAACCTACTTGAAAAAAAAAAAAAAAAAAAACAAACAAACAGATGTTTTCCTTTTGCAACTATATTTGTGCTCTCGTCAATAATTTATGTCTTTTATTTTTTTGCTAGAAATAATTTAAGTGCTTTAGTAAATTCACTAATATAATCATATATGTATTGGTAAAGAATGTTGTCAGCCTCAATAGATATTGCATTCTAAGTTGAAAACAATGGTTAAAAAAAAAAAAAGTAGTTACTAAACTCATAAAACAACAAATGGTGAATATGAGGTCTTACGCGCGCGAGAGATAGAGAAAGAGAGATAGAATCGTGAAAGAAAAAAAAGATAAAAAAAATAATAAAAAAAAGGCAATGCAAATTGTAATAGGAATCGCTTATATCCTCATTAGTATATCAACAACGGAAGGCAATTTAATTCATAAAAAAAAAGGGAAGGCAATTTTAATATAAACAACAAGAAATGAAATAGAAAAACAAAAATCTTTGAAGAAACAAGAAATGCGTACGTTTTTGTGGGGATCATGTTCCTTCCCTTCCACATCTTGGAAACTATTTCTTCCCTTCTCTAAAAGAAAGTAGGGCACAATAAGTTTTGGAATGGAATATTCTTTTCTTTCTTTTGATGTGGGATGTCTGATGAGTAATTTTTTTTTTTTTTTTTAAATCGTTTTGTCGGTAAAATTGATGGATAATTCAGCAATAAAAAGTTTATTAAAAAGAGTGTGTGAGAAGTAATTAAATTGAGGGTGCCAATAGACCCACCATGATTACTATTGACTATAATGCTCTCTCTTTCTTGCGGTTAATTACTTTTAATGCCACAATCAGTAGTAGTTTATAAATTTTAACTTTTAAGATTTTCTTTTCCTAAGGTGCCAGAAAATTAAAACAAAGGAGTAAGCTAATTTCTGGTTTAGCTTAATTAATTGCCTTAGTGGTGGATGACCTGAGTGAGGTTTTAATAGGGATCTGGAATATTATGCTGCTTCTCGGCTTCAAATTAATATACATACATGATAATATAATTCGAATATTCGGATATAAATTTTCTACGATCTTTTCTTACTGATCAGGAATTATCGGTAAAGATTTTCGCTTTCACGTCAAGTGTTTTAATGGGACAGGTGTTTAATTTCTTGCAGAAGCCGGAAGAGAGCTTGGAAGTGTAGAAAAAACCAACCTTTTCCAATATATATAACAAGTAAAAAAAAAAACAACAAAGAGAAAATGAAATCTCTTAATTTGATTAATTAATTAACGGTAGGTAGTTCAAAACTAATACTTGAGTGCTATATATGTATATTATCATTTTGCTCAAAATATAAAGAAATGTAATCGTATTAGTCGCTGTGAATTTCTTATGATCATTATTTCAACTACGCACCGGATGGATTGAAATATTAGATGAATAGTAGAGAAGGTATTACACGGGATCCAACATAAATATGCCAAGGCCACCAAGACTTAACGGATTTGATTTCTTTGATTTATATCAAACCTTTTTTTTGTTTTTTTGTTTTTTTGTTTTTTTTTTCAAGTATATCGAAGCCGATCGATCATTACGACTTTAGTATAAATAGCATGGTCTATCTAGTATTAATTCTTAATTAATTTACAAAAATAACCATCAATTAGCTATATTTTTTAAAGCATTTATAATTCTATATATACATAGCTGAATACTGAAAAGAGGTGTTGAAAAATCGTATCAGGCCATTTACCACACACTTGGATATAATATCATATAAATCATTGCAAATTGATAACCCATCAAATCAATTAATAAACCAAATTAGTAATATACAAAACTTATAAAACAATTAGAAGTGCAAGAGCAAGAGGATGCTTATGGACTTTTCATCCTTCATGACAGTCAGCAAAATTGACTTTTTTTTTTTTTTTTTTTTTTTTTTTTGGTAAATAGCAAAATTGACTTGATTGAGAAATGGAAGATAGGAAGAGATCTTTAATTATTTGGCATATAAGTAAGGGAGCCTCTACGGAGATCTTTATTTGAGAAAGCCAATGAATAAACCTCGAAATGCAATGGAAATTGGACCTAACATTATGATGGTACCTGCCACCAGATATCTTTTTCAAATCAGAGTACAATAAGATAAATAAAAGCGAGAAATTACTCTTTTGAACTTCTAACTTGGCCATATCATTAAGCAAATGTAAGCCCCCAGTACTCCGCCGACATTTTTGTTGTCCTGGAAATGAACCCCCATCCAAAGTTAGCTAATTCATAGAGAAAAAACCTGTAAAAACTTGGTTTTTCCCAATGTATGGTGGTCTTATTTTAACTGAAAAGATTGTTAACTATCTCCACTTATCACCCTCTTTTAGGGCCTAACAATACCCTCACTGGTTACATTTTGAGCTTAGTTATATATAGCTTTTACACCATTTGTAGCTTTACACCAGTTATATATATATATATATGTGTGTGTGTGTGTGTGTGTGTATACACATATATATATATATATATATATATATATATATGCAGGGTTTGTAGTTTTAGTATCTGTGTTCGTATTTATGTTTTAGGATAAAGTTTTCCCCTTCGAACTTTAATCATTTGGTCATATTTCTCCCTAAACTTTAAAAGCTGGTATATTCACCTATAAATTTTAAAACGTTAGCAAAAACACTCTTTTGTAGTTTTAGTATCTGTGTTCGTATTTATGTTTTAGGATAAAGTTTTCCCCTTCGAACTTTAATCATTTGGTCATATTTCTCCCTAAACTTTAAAAGCTGGTATATTCACCTATAAATTTTAAAACGTTAGCAAAAACACTCTTTAAACTCTTTCAATTATACTCCGTCTATTTTAAGTTGACGTGTCACCAATTTAAAAAATAAACAGAATATTTTAAATTAAAAATTTATCATTAATGATAAAAAATTGAATTATCCTTCATATTAAAGAAGAAAATATTCTTTAAATGATAAAAACATTTCATATGGAAAGAAAAATCGACCTCTTCCCCTTCCGGCAACGTTGGCACTGGGTTTGAAATTCCGATCGAGACCGGTCGAACACCGCCATGGAATCTGAACCTCATGGTGAGATATTTGTTGTGGCAACTCTGAGCTTCACCACATCACTTTCATGGAAATTTGAAGCTAAAAAAGGTAATTGCTGGAAGCGTTTTTGATTCTCAATTTTCTAGGGATTTGTTTAAAGTATCATCAAATCGGTAAAAGCTCTTCTTTGTCCTCTGATCCAATTAATTCAAAAACCCAACTTTCATACTACCATTTTCACTTTCCCATTGTTATATACCCATTGAAGCATACTGGGTATGGGTCTCCTTCTCACCTTCCCTTCGTTATCAACCCATTGAAGCGTACTGGGTCTGGGTTTATGGTTTTAGAATTTGGCCATAGTTCTGATTATGATTTAATTAACAAATATAAGAGGAATAATGATTCTTCGTATTTCTTTGGGAAATATAGATTATATCGTATAATTAACCAATCCGAACAACTAGAGAACTTTGTTGTGGTATTCGAAAGAATTACAACAAATTAGCTTGGTTGTTGACTGTGGCCGAGAAAAGATGTATATGCCAGGTACATGGGGCGAAGCTTATGGCCATTTGCCACATGCAGTGTTATAAAGCGATGCCAAATTCAGAATTTGTATAGAAAGAAAAAAGTGTCTAGACAAAAAAGAAAAAAAACAAAAACAAAAACAAAAACATAGATGAAGGCAAAAATGGAAAAAAAAAAAAAAAAAGTCCATAGATATTACTGCATAATCTTCAGATAATTTTCCTTTTTCCGGCCACTATTTATGCTGGAGTATCATTTTTGTTCACACAAAACATCTGATAATATTTATAAAGAAAACTGTCATAATGTATTTAGAAAGAATATTGTATATTGAATGAATTATCTGAATCATTAAATCAACAAGCTACAGTAACTATCTATTTATACATAAGTTACATAAAGCTACTGAAAACTTGTAGAGTACGTTTTTACTACAGAAGCTTATACTAGAAGCTTTGCAAGGCTTGTTTAGTAAGCTAAGGTTTCTTAACAGCCCCCCTCAAACTTAAAGTAGTTAGATCTTCTACTTTAAGTTTGTTTCGTATAAGACCAAACACTGAGCTTGAAATGGCTTTAGTAAAGACATCTGCCAGTTGATCAATGGCTGGTACATGTCTGACTTCTATTTGCTTTCTCATGACCTTCTCTCGAACAAAGTATAGATCCAACTCTATATGCTTTGTTCTAGCATGTAGAACCGGGTTGGCTGCTAGATGAATTGTGCTTAGATTGTCACACCAGATTACTGGTGTTTTATGTGACTGAAAATTTAGTTCACTTAGAAGAGATTGCAGCCAAGATATCTCTGCCACCACACTAACTAAACTCCGATATTCAACCTCTGTAGATGATCTAGACACTGTGTGTTGCTTCTTTGACTGCCAACAAACCAAGTTAGAGCCAAGAAATACACAAAACCCTGAGGTGGACCTTCTGTCATCAACATCTGAAGCCCAATCTGCATCACAAAATGCAACTAGATCTAGGTTATCCGTAGCGCACTGTCTCAAGTGTAGACCATAGTCAAGTGTGCCAGCCAGATACTTGAGAATTCTCTTCACTGTTTTCCAATGAGCCTCTAATGGTGTTTGCATAAATTGACACACCTTGTTCACACAGTATGCGATCGTTGGCCTTGTGATTGTCACATACTGTAAAGCTCCTACTACACTCCTATATAGCTTAACATTGCTCACATGATCGCTTCCAAAAGAAGATAGTTTCTGCCCTGTGGCCATAGGAGCTGAAGCACTCTTGGCTTATTGCATCTTGGTTCTACACAGCAAATCTGTGATGTATTTTTTCTGCGATAGATGAAGTCCTCCAGAGGTTCTTGTTACCTGTATTCCAAGATAATAGTCAATCTTTCTAAGGTCTTTGAGTGCAAATTCAGCATTAAGCTTGTTGATTAACCCTTAGATAGCTGATTCATCACTCTCGGTGACTAAAATGTCATCCACATAGACTAGAATGTAAAGAGTCCATTGTGATGTAATTTGAATGAAAAGTGATTGATCTGACCTTGCTGACCGAAAGCCAAGTTTTAGTAACGCCTGGTGAAGTTGTCAAACCATGCCCTTGGAGCTTGCTTCAAGCCACAAAGAGACTTGTGCAGCCTATACACTAGACTTGGATGATGTTGATCGACAAAGCCAGCAGGTTGATCCATGTACACTTCCTCCTGTAAATCCCCATTTAAGAAGGCATTGTTCACATCAAGTTGCCTCACACACCACTGCCTACTTAATGCTAGAGTGAGCATTACACGAACAGTAGTAGGTTTAACTACTGGGCTGAAAGTTTCTGTGAAATCAAAACCTGCCACTTGATGAAAACTTTTAGCAACAAGTCGTGCTTTGTATTTGTTTATGCTGTCATCATGATTTTCCTTTACTCTAAAAACCCACTTGCAACCAATTGCTTTTCTCCCAGAAGGTAAAGGAACAAGGCTCCACGTGTGGTTCCTCTAAAGAGCAAGGAACTCGTCAGTCATAGCCTGTTTCCAGTGTAAAGCAGCAATAGCCTCTTCAACAGTGTTAGGCTCCTTTGTTGCCATGTATACTTTAGGTTTAAAAATGCCTTTCTTGGAGCGTGTGACCATGGAGTGTGAAAGTGGCAGCTTGGACTGTTTTGAGGATTCTAAACACTCCTGACTTGGTACACATGAGTCCTGATTTGAGGCTGAAACAGTAGACATATGTTCTGGCACAGTGGTAGTATTTTCTGGTGCAATGGGAGAAGTTTGATTATGTGGTAGTATGAAGGGTGAAAGAGAAAATTCAGTTGAAGATGATGATGAAGGTGTTGGAAGAGGAAGCTGAGATGATGGAAAAGAAGAAGGAAGAACACCAAGTGGTGTGGATGAGAGAGGATTATTCGGCTCAACACAGGTGGATGGTATGATTGGATTAGTTTTGGTAAATGGGAATGAGAGTTCATCAAATATAATATCCCGAGAGACATAGATTCTACCAGATGGATCAAGACATTTATAACCTTTATGCTTGATGTTATAACCCATAAAGGTACAAGGTGTGGACCTAAACTGCAACTTGTGCTTGTTATAAGGTCGAGTATTTGGATAACAAGTGCACCCAAAAACTTTAAGTTGAGAAGAGACTGATTTTGTGTGAAATAACACTTCCAGAGGAGTTCTATTTTGAAGTAAAGGTGTTGGCAGCCTGTTTATAAGAAAAACCGAGGTACGAAACGCCTCATCCCAGTATTTAAACGGCATAGAGGCTTGAGCAAGGAGTGTTAGACCTGTTTCAACAATGTGTCTATGCTTACGCTCAGCAACTCCATTTTGCTCATGGGTATGTGGACAAGGATGTCTATGTTCTATTCCTTGTTGAATAAGAAGGTCTGTAAAGGCTCTAAACTCCCTTCCCCAGTCAGTTTGTAGACACTTAATAGGTAAATCAAGTTGTTTCTCCACTAAAGTTTTGAAATTGATAAAGGCTTGTAAAGCTTCTGACCTTGTTCTTAAAAGATACATCCAGGTGAAACGAGAATAAGCATTAATAAAATGAATGTAATATCTATATCCACTGGAAGAATTAGTGGGTGAGGGACCCCATAAATCCGAATGAACCAACTGTAAAGGTTTGTGGTAAGTAGTCTGGGACAGAGAGAAATGTAGTTTATGAATTTTACCCAAACAACAAGACTTACAAGTAGAGAGTGAAGTTTTATTGATGTTGGAGATATTACAATTATTCAGAACAAGCTGTACAACTTTGTCAGCTGGATGTCCTAATCTATTATGCCATAATTCAAAATGATAAGAATTGACAGTGCTAGTATAAGCTCGAATAACAGGAATTACAAGATTAGAAAAAGAAGAGGATGGCTGAACAGATGGCTGAACAGTCTGTGAAGAACAAACTGGAGGAGATGGCTAGAGATGGAGGCGGATCTGCGAGTTGTCAAATGCATAGAGGCCATCCTTAAGACGACCCTCCAGCAGCACCATCTTGGAAGTAAGGTCCTTGACATAACAAGTAGTGGGGTGAAACTCAAAGAAAACATGATTATCAGTGGCAAACTTGGAGACACTCAACAAATTTTTATGAATTTCAGGGACATGTAATAAGTGTTTAAGAGTAAGAGTTTTGGAAATAATAAACGGACTAGAGAAACTAGAAGAACCAATGTGTTTAATAGGTAACCCCTTACCATTTCCCATGTGCACCTGATCAAGGCCTGATAATTCTGAACTGGTCATGAGGTTTGAACGATCAGCAGTCAAGTGGTTGGTAGCACCCGAGTCAGGATACCAGTCCATGTCAGAAGAATCAGGTGGATACCAGGCTGGATTCTGCACTGCCTCTGGAGTAGCGAGTATAGCACCCATCTGAAAGGCTTCAGACTCTGGGTTTGAACTCTGGCAGTGAACTCGGTTGCCTTGAACCTGATGAGAAAATTGAGAAGGACCAGCAAAAGACCTGTCAAAACGGTAATAACACTGCATAACAACATGACCTTGCTTTCCACAGAGTTGACACTGCACTTTATTGTTGTTCCAAAGCCCTCTGTTAAATCCTCCAAAACGTCCTATGCCCCTGTTATTTGTATTACCAGAAAAATGACCCTGTCTAGGATTACCTGAGAAATACACAGGAGATGTTGGAAAGAAACCAGCAGTTCCAGAAGAAGGATATCCGAAACCAGGACCACTAAATTTTGGAGTAGAATTTGACTGAGTCCTAGTCATAGCAAGATTAACAGATGTAGGACCAGAAGAAGAACCAAAACCATCACTAGACTTTAAGGCTTTCTCAATACGAACTTCTTGAGCAAGAACTAGAGATTCAACTTCTTCAACAGTGTATTCATTGAAACTAGAATTCACACTGATCTCCAAAATATCATATTTAGGAGGTAAACCATTGAATATTGCATCTACATGATCCTTAGTTGAAATTTCATGACCTACTAGAGCAAGCATATCAACAAAATGTCTTATTCGAAGCAGATATTCATTAATAGTCAAAGAGTCTTTACGTGTATTCTGCAATTGAGTCTTAAACTGAGACTTTTTGGCTCTAATTTGTGAGGCAAAGTATACCTCAACCGTGTGCCAAACTTGAGCTGCAGTTTCACAGTTGACCATTTGAGCAAGAACAGAATCAGACATGGAGGCTAGCATCCACGACACGATCAGTTGATCTTGCTGTTCCCACTCTAGATACGCGATATTGATCACACGACGAAGTTCATCTTCTGGAGAAAGAAACTTTGGAGGCAATCTTATTGAGTTAAAAAGAAAGTCTTGAAGGCGATAACCATGGACAGTAGTAAGAACTTGTCTGCGCCAGACCAAAAAATTATTGTTGTCTAACTTCGAAGAAATTGAGTGTGAGAAGGTTACCGGAGTAAATCGTAAGGAAGAAATATTCTTTTGTACGGCTGTGGAGGTTTCTTTCATGGCGATTGCTGAAAAGAACACCTGTACTCGGTTAATCGATGAAAAGAAACACTCGATCTGACAAAAGACCTCTGGATCTAACACAAGAAAGCCGAATCTGACAAAAGAACGCCGGATCTGACAAAGGAACACCGGATCTGACCAAAAGAACGCCTGAGGAATGAGCACCTTTACTCGGTTAATCGACGAAGAAAGAAACGCCGGATCTAACAAAGGAACACCGGATCTGACAAAAGAACGCCTGAGAAACGGATTCCATCACCAGAGAGAGATTTGCCGGAGAGGATTCCATCATTAAATCAACAAGCTACAATCGTAATGTAAAGAAAACTGTCGTAATGTATTTAGAAAGAATATTGTATATTGAATGAATTATCTGAATCATTAAATTAGCAAGCTACAGTAACTATCTATTTATACATAAGTTACATAAAGCTACTGAAAACTTGTAGAGTACGTTTTTACTACAGAAGCTTATACTAGAAGCTTTGCAAAGCTTGCTTAGTAAGCTAAGGTTTCTTAACAATATTAAACATAAAAAGGCTGGAAGACTGATGTAATATGAGTGAAAATTAATGTAAGAAGAGAAAATTTTAGCATTTATGGAAGCCACAAATTATTATAATTACATAATCACAACCAGGGGAAAAAAAAAATCAAACCAAAACAACTAAACTGATAAACTGATCAAAACACACCCGCGTTAATTATTGGACATTTTTTTTTTAGCAGTCTTCACATGAGCAGCCATATTTGGAGACACAAAGGCAAGAAACTCTTTGTCAACTTCAATTTTGGCCATATCTTCCGCCTTCAAGCAAATATAAGCTTCTATTCCATCTTCAGCTCTGTTGTCAATAAGAGAAATTAGGTTAATAAAACCCCTGGCAGCAGAACTCACCCATGTGGGCTTACCATATCCAAAGTCAGCCTCATAGAGTGGAAACCTGCACAAACTTGTTATGACTAACCCAACTACCTCTTCTTTTATGAAACTTTCGGTATCTTTCTTGATATGCTCCACCAACTCATCTCCCTTTTCTTGAATATTTTTTTTCACAAATTCCTTGTCAATCCTTCTTGTCTCTTCTCCTATCTTCCCCGCCAGGCCGTAACAGTATTCTTCCCCAGTACAAGTACTTGTAATGGTTCCGACTGTTGCGGCGGTGGTGTAGTAGTTTCCGAATGAATGTTCTCCCAATGGTGGATCACATCTTGTACGGATGTTCACCGGGTGAAGAATGACATAGTTTTTTCCAGCTTCGGATTTAAGTGACTTTGTTGCAGCCATGAAACGGCTCCATAGGAAAGTGGACACCACGGTAATGCGTGAAAGGCGCCAATTTCGGACGTTTTGATTGTTTATTATTCCTTCCTCACTTTTTCTTTCCTCGTACTTTGCCCTGAGAGCCTCAATCTTCCGAGCATCGAACACAAACCTCTTTGTTATGTTTGTAGTGCACATATTCTTTTTGATGGAGAATGTAGGATCATACCCGCGCATATTCCTCGTCGGGAAAAGATCTCCTGAGATAAATTCAGGTTGCATGACAACGTCATTCTCTCCGCGAGCAATGGCCATCCAACTTCGGACGAACACTAGACATGACAAAGCGTCCTCAAGTCTGTGGGAAAAGCAAAGGCCAATGGCGATTCCTCCGCATTCGAAGACATTGAGTTGGACGCCGAGGGGAGATTCAGCTATTTCGTCGAGTTCGAGTGGAAGAAGCTTGTTGAGTTCACATGGGATCGGATTCTCGAGCACGCTGGAGAGTTCGGTGTAAAGTACTCGAGCTTCAAAGTAGGGAACTCCATCGTCGTTGCAGTCGAGGAAATGGTCGTCTATAAATCGTCCGGCCAGTGGATAGTAAAGGGTTAAGGCTTGGGACAAAGATTTCTTAAGCTTGTTGGATATCTCCGAGATATAATTTGGCTCATTAGTGTTATGGTCTGCTAATTCATAGTAGTAAATGAAAGGACTATAGGCTTTGGGTGATAGTTGATCAAGGAAAGAGAGCTTGTAACGGCGGAGATTTTCCGGAGTTTGAGAAGAGGGTTTGACGATCTCGTTGGAGATTGCTTCAACTTCCATTGGTCTCAACTCTCACGCTTAAGTTTAAGCTAACAGGTAAAAAGTGAAGTAGCTGGTTGTTGGTGATGATGGTAATATTTATAAGTACATATATGCTTGTTTCTTATATTAAGAGTGTACGTTATTGTGATAAAGTTTGTCCGACAAAGGTCAAGAAGGAAATAATTATAAGCAAAGATTAAAAAAGTTGTGTTATACGTCCTCTGCTGATGTCTATTGCGATTTGGACGTGTGTAATAATAACCCGTGTCTACATTCCTTACCTACTTCCACTTATCCCTTATCTTCGTAGTATTACACAAGTTACTTTGCGATAAGAAGCAACACGGGTTTGATGAACTCGTTGAAGATTAATATATATATATATATATGTATGTATATATATGTATGTATTCACACACTACACATACATAAGACCACGCTAATTGACGTACATTGACCTAGCTAATGGAAAGAATGTATGTGCAGAAAATGTATCGCTCCTGATAGTTTTTAATTACTAACACTTCTCTTAATTAATGTCTTTCTCTTAATGCCTATAAGGTGGAACAATGAGCAAACATATGAGTAAATATTAATTAGAAAGCTTAATATAATAAGATACTGAAACATATTGATACAACAACACGTGATGACAATTTTTAAAGAAATAAAAATCTGTAAAAAGTTTGAACTCTTAATCTCCTATTATGATATCATGATAGTTTTGTTAATTTTTTTAAAAATTTAAATTTTTAAGAGGTTAATCAATAAAAATTTAAATTTTAAATTATTAGGAGGTGAATCAATAAAAATTTTATATTAAATTATTAGGAGGTGAATCAATAAAAACTTTATATTCTCACACATTGATATTATCCATTGGCGCCGCCATTTTTTAAAAAGGGGTTAATTATTTATAATTTTGCATTTTCCATAGAAAATAAACGGTGAAATAAGATGAGTTGGAAAATTTGAAGTAGACAGAGTAATAAGATGATATCATTGTCACCATCATAACTATTATTGTTGTTATTAGTATTATTATTTGGGTGGATCTATTGTCACCCCAATATTTTAGTAGCAACGTCCGAAATCTATTTTATCCCATAAAAAAAGAAGTAAATTTTAATATAAAAAACAAGAATTGAATTAAAAAAAATAACAAAAATATTTGAAGGAAAAAAAAAAAAGAAACGCGTATATTTTTGTGCGGATGTTCCTTCCATATCTTGGAATCCATTGTTTCTCTTTTCTTACAAAAATATAATAATAATAATAATAATAATAATAATAATAATAATAATAGTAAAGCACAAATTGCAGAATAATTTTTAAAATGGATTTTTTTTTTTTTTTGAGGTGAGGCGTCTGATGAGTTTTCTTTTTTTAATTCCTTTTGTCTTTTGAAGTCATTTTATTGATGGATAACTCAGTAATAAATAATTTATTAAAAAGAGAGTGGGAAAAGTAGACGGAGGGTGGCAATTGACTACCTTTATTATTATTGGCTACAGTCTCTATTTCTTGAGGTCACTTATAATGCCACAATTAATAGTAGTTTATAAATTTTTAATTTTTTATAAGATTTTCTTTGCCTTGGGTGCAAGAAAATTAAAACAAAGGACTAAGCTTTTTGGTTTAGCTTAACTAATTGCCTTAATGGACATGAGTGAGATTTTAAATAGGAATCTAGATTATAGCATCGTTCGCTTCGCAGATTCGAGTTTTCAATTCGAGTTGAGATGTGACATTTTTTTAGAACTTTCAACTGTATCAGAAATAGTTAAATGTGACATTTTCTGAGAGTTTTTAACTGTAAAAACTTAAAACTGAAAATTCGAATCGGTGAAATGAACGAGACCTATATTGTTTCACAGTTTCAAATTAAGATTAACGGCTGAACATATTTTGTTGTCGTCTTAAGTAGTACTGGTTATTTCCTTTTTTTTTTTTTAATAATCGGGATTCTAGTCTGTAGTTTTCTCCCAATTTAATTTGTTCCTAAATCTTAACGCGTCATTTTTGGTTTTTTCATGGCATATATTGAGAGGTCATTACCCGTATCACCACACACACACATATCCCTGCGGCAAGAAGGATGAAGATGCAAGTTGGGGGAGGAAAGAGAGCTAGATAATGGCGTTTGTCATGTGGGGTTGTAGTAGATATGGGATTTGATGACCTCTGAGGAGATCATTTCAATTTTTCAACCTTCATACATACATTCATACATATGTATACATACATACATAATATATACACACACACATAGAACATTCTTCATATTTCTCTGGGAATTGTAGATTATAACTTATAATTAACCAATCCGAGCAACTAGAGAACTTCGTAGTAATGTACTATTCGAAAGAATATAGCTAGCTTATGGCCATTTGCCCCACATGCAGTGTTATATATAGAGATGGCGATCTGTTTATTATAGAAAGAAAAAGTATCTAACGTGGCGTGCAAGTAATTGGTGCAACTCTCTCTTTTCTCCACTTAAGAAAATGAAGTGACATCTAGTACAGCACTTTTCTCCACTTAAAGCATAGTACATTACTCAATTATCTCAATTTTACGATTAGGCAATTATCAAGCATGGGAACAACCAACAGTGTTACTTAATTAGTGTGAATTCAATGACCAATGCCCACACCGAAAAAGAACAAAAAAAACAAAAAAAACAAAAAAGACGAAGAAAAAGGAAAAAAAGTCCATAGACATTATCTTCCAATAATTTTCCTTTTTTACCATTATTGTTCACACAAAGAATGTTATAATTAAGCATAAAAAGGGTGGGAGAGATTGATGTTAAGTGAACAATTGATGTAAGATGAGACAAATTTTGTGGGTGTCAAATTTGCTGAAATGTGTTAAGTTCTCGGATGCCAAAAACTTCTTTTTTTCCTTAGGAAAAAAAAGGCATAAACTGTATGTTAATAAAAAGAAAAACCACGAGTGTATTAGCTGGAAAGAGGTTGCCCTAAACTATAAGTACACTTTCATCAAAACTTGAAGTAAGGAAGCCTCTTATTATCATCACATAATCTCAACAAAAATAAAATAAAAAATAAAAGAAAGGAAACTTAAAAGATAATAACACCAAAGCAAATAAATTACTAAAAACTTAAAAAAAAAAAAAAAAAAAAAAAAAACTGATCAAAACACACACGGGGGACATTTTTTCTAGTTTTCAAACTCACGCTCCATTGAGAATGGTGAACTCATCAAGAGCAGCCACATCTGGAGACACAAAGGCAAGAAATTCTTTGTCAACTTCAAGTTTGGCCATATCATCTGCATTCAAGCAGATATAAGCCTCTATTCCATCGCCAGCTTTGTTGTCCATAAAAGCAAATAGGTTAATAAAACCCCTGGCAGCTGAACTCACCCATGTCGGCTTACCATATCCAAAGTCAGCTTCATAGAGAGGAAATCTGCACAAACTTGTTATGACTACCCCAATCACCTCTCCTTTGATGAGTCTTTCCGTTTCTTTCTTGATAATCTCCACCAACTCATCTCCCGTTTCTTGAATATTGTTTTTCACAAATTCCTTATCAATCTTTCTTATCTCTTCTCCTATCTTCCTCGCCAGGCCGTAACAGTATTCATCCCCAGTACAAGTACTTGTAATGGTTCCGACTGTTGCGGCGGTGGTGTAGTAGTTTCCGAAAGAATGTTCACCCAACGGCGGATCACATCTTGGACGAATGTTCACCGGGTGGAGAATGACATAGTTTTTTCCAGCTTCGGCTTCGAGTGACTTTGTTGCAGCCATGTAACGGCTCCATAGGAAAGCGGAGAGGGCTGAAATGCGCGAAAGCCGTGGCCGCTTCCAGACGACGTTATGATTTTTTATTATTCCTTCTTCCCTTTTTGTTTCCTCGTACTTTGACCTAAGAGCCTCAATCTTTCGAGCCTCGAACACAAACCTCTTTGTTATGTTTGTAGTGCACATGTTCTTTTTGATGGCGAGGGTAGGATCATGCCCGCCCATATTCCTCGGCGGGAAGAGATCTCCGGAGATGAATTCAGGACGCGCAACAGTGTCATTCTCACCTCGAGCAATGGCCATCCAACTTTTGACGAACACTAGACATGACAAAGCGTCTTCAAGCCTATGGGAAAGGCAAATGCCAATGGCGATTCCCCCGCATTCAAAGACATTGAGTTGGACGCCGAGGGGCAATTCAGCGATTTCGTCGAGTTCAAATGGAAGAAGCTTGTTGAGTTCACATGGGATCCAATTCTCGTGCACGTCGGAAAGTTTGGTCTTCACTCGAGCTTCAAAGTAGGGAACTCCATCGTCATTGCAGTCGAGGAAACGGTCGTCTATAAATCGTCCGGCGAGTGGATAGTAGAGGGTTAAGGCTTGGGACAAAGATTTCTTAAGCTTGTTGGATATCTTCGAAATATAATTTGGCTCATTTATGGTATGGTCATTTAAGGCATAGTAGTAAAGCAAAGGACCATAGGCTTTGGGTGATAATTGATCAAGGAAAGAGAGCTTGTAACGGCGGAGATTTTCCGGAGTTGGAGAAGAAGGTTTGATAATCTTGTTGGAGGTTACTTCAACTTCCATTGGCTAATTCTTAACTTTAAGCTTACGAGTACAAAGTAGAGCAAGTTGTTGGTAGTGGTGGTGATGATGGTATTTATGCGTGTGTGTGTGTGTGTGTGTGTGTGTATTGAGAGTTATATAACGTTATTGTGACAAAGTTAGTGAAACATATATAGTACAAGGTCAAGAAGGAAATTATAAGCAAAATAGAAAAGCTCTTGTTGTGATCCACTAAATCCTGAATGATGTCCAGTGCGATTTGGACGCGTGAAATGATAATCCTTTACCTACTTTGACTTATCCCTCATCATGTTCGTAATATTATGACAAATGTTACGGTATTTTTAGCCATAAGAAGGAACGGGAAAGTCTTTGGCGGTATGCCTATAAACATTATCCACTTGTCTGATAAGATTAAAAATAATCAGTCTTCGGATATAGAATTAGCAATATAGTAATGATCATTGTAGCATATGCAGACAGAGAGTTGTGACATCTTTGGGTGTCCTAATCTAAATAATTCAAGCTAATTGATAATAATAGATACCAACATCCTACAATTTATATATATGGTTCATCACTACAGGATTTTTTATTTTATTTTTCGCCATTTGGACGTGTAATGTTATGGTAGACTTTGTCCGAGTATAAAATAATAATAAGAAAATAAAAGCAAGTCATAGATTAAAGAAAAAAGATAATACCGCGTCATCATGAGTACTGTTTCTCGTCTCCTAGAACCAAGTTCGTCGACCTTGCAGCTTTTAATTTTCACATTAAGTCCTCAAAATCTTAATTTAGTGCAAACCGGATAAAATTGATAATGGCTGTCTAATTTTTTAACAGAAAAGCACGTGTGTTATGCGAATCAATATTCTCAAGAGTATAGAATTCACCTTTTCGGGGGCAAGAGAAACATATTTTGTGAAAGAGGGAAGGAGAATGAAGAAACAATTGAAGACCATGTCTCTAATTGTAGAAGGGGGAAGAGAACCATATTTTGTGCCTTCTCATTTCTTTAATATTGTGTTTTTTAATGAGCAAAAACCTTATTAGAAACAAAGGAAACACCGTCTTACAAAACTTTAAAAAAAAAACCGAAAACCAAAATTAAATGATAGGGAAACAAAAGAAGAAGAAAAAAAACAAACTTGCAAGAAATTTTAAGATTTTCTCATTTAAAATCCTTCTCTGAAATTTTTTTTTTCCTTAAGATATTAAAATCTGCCAATTTTTTTGAAGAACCACAAATAAGAATTTCCATCTCGGTTTGAACAAGTATATGGTTGTTGATTTATGGTATGTTACCCGCTTCAAAGCTTCAATTTTCACTATTGTTATTATTATTATTATTATTATTATTCAAACCATAAAACTAATTTAGGAATGAGTACTAAAAATGCCGTAATTATTAGTCCTTGTGGAAGTCATTGAAGCAGCTTCTTGTCAAAGATTCAATACGAATCTTATGGTTAATCATCAATCACTTGTAGTACTTATCTTGACGCTGTTTTCTCTAGACAATGTATTCATTAAGATTCCACACACACACACACACACACACACACATATATATATATATGTGTGTGTGTGTGTGTGTATTAAATTTTAGTTCTTTATTGTATTTTTGACGCGATGGCATTCAAATTTACTCAAGGCTTGATCTTGTTAAACTCATCCGTAAGCTTTCATGATCATGATTCCCTCCTTGGATGGAGACGTTTTCTTTGTTTATTTTATTTTATTCTTGTTGAGATTATAATTTGGTTTCGGAATAGAAAAGCCAGTACTACATCAAAGGATTACTAATACCTAGCTACCTTGACGGTGATCTTATTATAGTGGAACTTCAAGTCAAATTCAAGTATCGCAATATTTGCGCTTCTGATTTCCAAGGGTCTTATGATCCAAAATTTGCTCAAAGATTAATGTTCATACTGCGTAAAAGCGAAGCAAATGATCTGATATTGGAGTTTGCAAGTGGAATGTACACTCGGCATATATATATATATATATATATATATGATCATGCTGGACATTGAATTTGCTTTATATAATGGGCTGTCGAGCACAACGCCTAAGTTTGAAAGTGATATGCTCTACTTATAGTCAACGCAATTATGATCAGTGGATGATCACGAGCCTACCCTCATATATAATTCGTATCTTCAAAATATATATCTGATGTTTGCATATGAATTAATCTTTTTTATCTGCTAGTGGGTGGTTGTTCATTTTCTTGTGCAAGTGGACCTTTGTAGCTCTTTTTTACGCCATCAACCTATCTTTGGAGGAGGCAACTTATGGTGGTCGATCGCTTTCATTGCACATCTAAGATCAATTGAACCAATCACAATAAAAATATCAAGATAGAAAATTTTACCTGGGAATGAAAAAATATCTCACCAATATGACTATATTTGAACCACGGTATACTTTTTTATGTGATTTTAATTGATTGTAATATTAATAAACATACATTATTAGTAGAGACGCTTTATCATAAAAAAAAATAAAAAATAAAAAAAATAAAAATAAAAACTCCCAACAATATGTCATGGCCGCCGGAGCAGGCAACCAAGTACTTTGTGAACATAAAGCTGGAGCAGGCGAGTTGAAAAATATTCAAGATTTTTCCTCCATTGGCCGGCAAGTGCCAGGTATTTACTAGGAGCCGATCTTTTTCTGAGCTTTGTTTTGAAAATATTTTATTCGAATGAGTGCATGAGAAACAAAAGCAGGCCCCCTCTATTTGCGGATGAAAGCTTGTAGTAGTTCTCAGAAAATAACTCTCTTCACCAACAGACAATTAAGAAAAGAAACTAGGGCATATGCAGTTTTAATATCTATATATTTAAGAATCTGAATATTTAGAGAATAATTAGATTGTGCATATGACTACTGAGATGATTAAAAATTTACTTACGAATAAGAAAATAAAGTACAGTACTGATTATAACCAATTAATTGCGTACTGCCGGTTGTGTGCACGCTTAAAATTGAATATGTAAGGATATTTATAGCTAAGTCTCACAATTATGTATCACCAATACTAATAATGAATAGACTAATTATTACTAGCGATCTTAATTATTGCCAATTAATTACTCACAGGTACAATAATATACATATTCTTCTCTGAGTTCTCACTACAAAAAGGAGGAATTTCCAGTTTCCACGCTATCTAAAACCAATGCGGTAGACAACAATCGGTGTCGAATCGACCGACGTGACTAACTTATTGTAAGTGTGAAATTATGTCGGCGCATGAAATTATGCCACGTTGAAAATAGTACTTTTATAACATTCCGACGTTCTTTTGTGATCAAAAGATTAATTAAATTAATTGGCCCGTTCACTTCGCTGATTCGAGTTTAGAATTTGAGTTGAGATGTGACTTTATATGAGAATTTTTTACTGTAACAAAAAAGTTAGATGTGATTGTTTGTGAGAGCTTTTTACTGTAGAAAAACTCGAATTCTAAACTCGAATCAGCGAAGTGAACGGGCCTTAGTTGCTTGCTGCAAAAATAAAGAAATTACGGACAGGACCCACCTTGTTTTCTAAATCGTTTTCCAGGTACGTTTAATACCAATATTCTTGTCCACGAAATTAACCAAACACTAAATAGATTCATCATGTGGGAGTACGTAGCGGGGATATCTCCTCGTGAGAATGTGCAGAAATACTTTATAAAAGGACCGCGGTTTATATATAATTAATACATGTAACATAGCATCTCTACTTAGTAAAACTAAAGCCACAAGCTAAACACGGCTATTGTTGGAAATTAAACCAACACCGACTTCGATCTTACTGAATCAAAACAGAAAAGAAGACAGCAAGAACGTAACGATCTAATTTTGGAGTTCGGTAAAATCACACCTACATCTCTGCGAACTCCCCAGAGGAAGTTCGATATGCACTATATGAACAAAGCGATTTACAATATATTGTGAAAAATCGTAACGCAAGTATACGCTATCGCAATCAAGTAATATAATAGTGAATAAGAGTATCGTCCCACAAGAATTGTTGTTTACTAATTACCAAAATTATATTAACTCCAATTTTATTTGAATAATTGAAAAGAGAGTTTATAAAATTAAGTAAAGCAAAACTAAAAAAATTAAATAAATTAAACAATGCTAAGCCAGTGAATAAAATTCAATAGATTAAGGAGTTGTTCTTTTACAACAAAATTCAGAAAAAGTTTAAACTCAAGTTACAACTTTATTTAAGTTTGTGCTCTTTTAAGTTCCAACTTTATTCAACTTTACTCAACTTTATTCAAGTTACAACTTTAACTCAAGTTATAACTCAAATTCAACTCAAAAATTACACTCAAGTTACACTCTAAAAGAACAACCCCTAAGACTCTAGGGTTTCTGATTTCACCAAAATTAATCATGTTCAAATTCTCATAATTTAAGAAAATTAACATTCAATCCTATACTGGCAGCAATTTCTCTAAAGCAATTATTATTCTTTCTCAAGCAATAATAATATTAATCCAACAAGCAAACTCTACATCTCTGTCAGACTTCTAAACCTGTTGAAAATCATTAAGTGTAAGAAATTTAAAAGAACTGCACAAGCATCATAGATATCTCTATCCTCTGAACAACTCATGGTATTTCAATTAAGAGCTTATTTAATTATCACCTATCAGTCTCAAATCAAATACAAAATCATGTAATAGTTGGCCAAACAATCACAAGCATTAAGAATAAATTGAAATACTCAGCATATATGGATTAAACATTAATTACTTAAAAAGAAGATTGAGAATCTGAACATTCATAATCTGGCTACATCGTAGCCCTAGAAAAATAAATTAGTTCATCTCTAAACAAAATAAATTCCTAAACAAAGTCTTAATCATTGGAAATGAAAGAAAAGAACTAGTTTGGAGTTGAATTGAAGCGTCTCCGTCTCCATATTTTTACCGTTGTTCTTTTCCGTACTCAATTCTCCTTTCTCTTCTTGAATCTCCTCTCAAAAGTCAGTTGTTACTCTCCAGTCCAAAAGTGCCTTTAATTGCCCTAGAATCATCTATTTATATGTTTTCAAGCATTAGGGTCAAAACGGGTAAGTTTTCTCACGATTGGCCTTCAAAATGCGTCTTTTCTTGCGTCGTAGCGCCGCGGCGCTGAGTTCCTAGCGTTGCGGTGCTGTCGTGGGTGCCAAAACACTACTCATTCTACCCACATGTACTAGTTTCGTAAAACTCAGCGCCAAAATGCTACAAATTGGCACCTAAATGCTGTGTTTGCTGCCTTTTTTTCCACCACAAGTTGTCCAAAACCTTTCAAATCATAAACTTTCATCTAACCTTCAAACAAAGAATAAAAACACACATAAAAATTAACAAAAACCTCGAAAACCAACTAGATATTAAGTGTAAAATGATACTAAATGAGTGAGTAAAACTCACTCATCAAATACCCCCAAACTTAATATTTGGCTAGTCCTCAAGCAAAACAAAAATGAAAGAAAGAAAACTAAAAAAAACAAAAAGTAAAAAACACGAGTAATACGAAACATAAATAAATGAAACCTTGCTTGAGTATTGATCCAGCGTTGTTTCACAAAAAAATACCTTAGAGATCTCACATAAGTTACAACTCAAGAAAGACTTTAAACTTTTTGAAAGTTTAGAATTTCAACTCGAATGTTAATCTCACCCTCACCTAAGACTCATTATGTGTGTGTGTGAATTATCAATTACACATATCCAAATGCAACTCAGATGGGTTTATGCAATTAAGTGAATCAAGGTAGATCTCTAAGTGAAGAGAATTTTTCGAACTCCATAGGCTTGCTTTTCTTATCACTCTCCACTAATATCGGTCAACAAA
Organism: Morus notabilis; assembly: GCF_000414095.1. Classification (NCBI taxonomy): domain Eukaryota; kingdom Viridiplantae; phylum Streptophyta; class Magnoliopsida; order Rosales; family Moraceae; genus Morus; species Morus notabilis. The sequence goes on from NW_010362482.1 coordinate 152,810, forward strand.
CCACTAAGGATCAATAATACTTTATTAAGCTTGAATTGAATGGCTAGGGATTAAAGTAGGATAAAAGGATATCAATGAGGCTCTAAATTCCCTAAACTCATCAATTACTCTAAGATCCTCTTGTAGAACTTCTAACTCACTATCCCAATACATCCGCCCTTTGCCATCAACATTCTTGTCTCCACTCTTTATTTCTTTCTCTCTCTCTCTCTCTCTTTTTTATTTTATTTTTTGGATTTTTTTTCTTTTTCTTTTTTTTATAAATACGACAAATACAGAATTTCGTTGGAGACATCAAACAAATTATAGAAAATATCAATACACCTCCCAATTCCAAGCACAACTCAATGTGCATCCTAGAATAATCAACAAGCTTAAAGGAAAAGGTGAATGATAGGATTTATTTAAAGGCTAAGCTAATAATGTGGATGACAAAGAAAAGTTTAATCAGGCTCAAAGAGGTGACTAGGGATACTATTATAATAGGGTAAGCTCAAACGATCCAAAAACGGCCTAAATCACTTCCTTAGTGATAAATTGCTTGGGATTTCACCTCAAGTGATAATAAAACAAGTTCTAGAGTCCGGTGAGATCTTAAGAAACACGAAATTCACATAAACTTTCTCTAAGTCACAAAATGGCTAAGTGCTCTTAGTTATATGCTCAATAATGCAATGAAATCATAAGTAGAGCAAAACCAACAAACAAGTCAAGCACACAAACAATCAAATTATTCATTGTCTCCCAGAAGCCATAGTTAAGTTCAATCGTTGTCTCATCATCGGCCGGGGGAGAAACAAAACGAACCAAAGCTCAAGTTTTTTTCTTTAATAAATTGATTAAATAACATAAAATAAGATAGTTAACTCCCTCAAACTTAAAACGGACATTGTCCTCAATGGAAAAGTAAAACAAGATAGTGGAGAGGACTTCCCTGAATAGTTGTCAGTCAGTGTCTTCATTGGGTGCAAGAGGAGGTGCGAAAGTTGCAAGGGTTTTTTTTTCATGGAGGCAGCGCCAAGGCGCTCCATGATAGCGCCAAAGCGCTATGTGCTCTGCCACTTTTGCCTAAAAAGGCTCTATTTTGAGCACCAAAGCGCTCAGATTAGCACCAAAACTCTACTGCCGCTGCCAAATCCGTGCTTTCATGCCTGCTTGAGCTTCATTTCAATTGCAAATCCTTATAGCAACCCTCAAATTTATTTATTAACCTATCAATCAATTTAAAACACAATGAGTCAACTGTAAATAAAATAAATTAATTAATGAAATAAGAGAAAAGATTTTAGAAGGCTCGGGTTGCCACCCGAGAAGCGTTTGGTTTAATGTCATCAGCCTGACGTCTTACTTTTTATGGTGAGTTCAGGAGAATGGTGGTCTTCTTTTGATCAAAGCCACCATTAATATATGGCTTCAAACGTTGTCCGTTGACCTTGAATGTTCCCTTTGCATCATGAGTGACTTCAACTGCTCCATAGGGAAATACTCTCACCACGGTAAATGGCCCTGACCATCTGGACTTGAGCTTTCACAGCAATAAGCGCAGCCTTGAATTATAGAGCAACACTTGTTGGCCCGGCTTGAACTCTTTTCTTGAGATGTGCTTGTCATGCCAAGCCTTAGTTCACTCCTTATAAATCTTGGCTTTCTCATATGCATCATTATAGAACTCATCCATCTTATTAAGCGTATGTGGTTTCTCAATTGATGGAAGAGGGCGTGATGGGCATTGTCCTAAAGCTTCAAAGTACCTCTGATTGTTAGGTCCAAGAGAATCCATCCAATGTACAAACTCCATAACTTCATGATCTTCTATTGCAACAGTTTCCGGATAAATTAGACAAGCTTCCAAAAGCTCTTGAGGTTGGCCAAGATGTTCAGTGACTGAGGTGTTAATTGTTTCAATTCGAAAACAACTATCACTCGCTTACGGGTATTTAGGAGCATTAAATACATTGAAAATCACCTCTTCCTCTGGTACTCTTTGGCGAAGTTCACCCTTTTGCACATCAATGAGAGCCCGGCCGGTTACCAAAATGGCCTCCCAAGTATAATGGGAATTTCCTCATCTTATTCTATATCCAAGACAATAAAATTGGCCAGAAATATAAACTTATCAACCTTGACGAGTACATCTTCAGTAATTCCTCTCGGGTATTTGATGGAGCGATCGGCCAATTGTAATGAGACTGTAGTTGGTCTTGCTTCTCCTAGCCCAAGTTTCTTGAAAATTGACAAAGGCATTAAGTTAATGCTTGCACCTAAATCGCATAGTGCCTTTTTAAAAATAGAATTTCCAATAGAACAAGGGATGGTAAAACTCCCCGGGTCTTTGAGCTTCTTAGGCAACCTCCTTTGCAAGATGGCACTGCACTCTTCAGTAAGTGCAATTGTTTCATAATCCTTAAGTTTCCTCTTGTTTGATAGGATATCTTTCATAAACTTCACATAGCTCGATATTTGTTCAAGAGCTTCGACGAATGGGATGTTTATGTGTAATTTCTTAAAGATGTCCAGAAACTTTAAAAATTATTTATCAAGCTTACTTTTCCAAAGGCGTTGAGGAAATGGGCTCCTTTGTGATGGCTCCACCAGTAAAGGTTGTTGAGCTGTAGGAATTTCACCACTATTTTCCAAAGATTGAGTATCTTTGGGTGACGAAGCCTCTTCACTATTTTTGCTAGACTTCTTATGCTCTGGGAGTGTATTTAATTCTTTCCCACTTCTCAAAGTAATGGCCTTGCATTGCTCTATTGGATTTACCATAGTTGTACTTGGCAAATTACCTTGTTGACGATCATTTAGCATGTTAGTCAATTGACTGATTTGCACCTCCAAGCCTCTGATCTAAGCCGATTGATTCTGGAAATTTGTCCTAGTTTCATTCATAAATTGTGTGTGAGAGGTAGCCAATTAAGCCATTGCATCTTCCAGATTCACATTCTCCTCTTGTGGTGGGTTGCTATGTTCAGGCTGCAACACATTTTGAGTATTTCTCTAAGACAAGTTTGGGTGATTACGCCATCCTTGATTAAATCTGTTGGAGTAAGGATTGTTCTGTTGCCTATTAAAATTTCCCAGCTATTGAGTCTGCTCCATTTGTACTTGTACAAAAGGGTTGTCAGCTTGACATTCAGAACCTTGATGAGGCCCATTACAAAATTCACAAACTAGAGATGATGCTTGAATAACATTACCTGTCAGATGATTATTTTGCAATTGTTTGGAAAGATAAGCAATTCGGACAGTGAGTTTAGTGATGGCATCTATCTCATGTACTCCGGCTATATTTTTTGGTATGCTTCTTTCACTAGGCCACTGGTAATTATTGGTTGCCATATCTTCTAGCAACTCATATGCTTCATCTTCGGTTTTCTTCATTAAAGCTCCTCCTGCATATGCATCAATCAGAGTTCTTGTAGTGCCGCTCAACCCATTGTAGAAATTATGGACTTGCATCCATTTAGGTAGACCATGATGAGGACATCTTCTCAGTACTCCTTGTATCTCTCCCATGCGTCATATAGAGTTTCACCTTCATTTTGAGTAAAATTGTTGATCTCGATGCGCATCTCGCTGTTTTAGCTGGTGGGAAAAACTTAGAAAAGAACTTCTAAACTAAGTCTTCCCAACTAGTGATCGAATTTGGCGGCAGTGAGTTCAACCAATTTTTTGCTTTATCTCTCAAAGAGAAAGGAAACAAATGAAGGCGAAGAGCTTCGTCATTAACTCCATTGCATTTGACAGTATCACAAATCTCTAGAAAATTTGTGTTGTGAGCATTAGGATCTTCATTCAGTAATTCATTAAATTGGATTGCTTGAATCATCTGCAACATCACCGGCTTCAATTCAAAATTATTCGCCTGAATAGCAGGCCTCCTGATAACGGATTGAACACCGGTTGGTGGCAATGCATAATCTCGCAAAGTCATTGGCTAATTAACCACCGGTGGATTGTTTAGTCGTATGTTGTTGTTGCTGTTCTCATTTATTGCCCCTTCAGGATCATCCATAGTTTCTTGCGACTAAAAGACAGTTTTTCTCTTCTCTTTTCTATTTCTTCGACAAGTATGCTCAATTTCTGAATCACGAGAAAGTAGAAAACTGCTCCCACACTTTCGCATGCACATTCAGTAAATTCCTGTAGAGCACAAAACAAGAATAACAAAATAAATAACAAAATAAAATCCAAAGTAAAATTAGAGTTATTTGGTATCGATATTAGCAAAAACAAAACAATCCCCGGCAATGGCACCAAAAATTTGTTGTGAAAAATCGTAACGCAAGTATACGTTATCGTAATCAAGTAATATAATAGTAAATAAGAGTATCGTCCCACAAGGATTGTTGTTTACTAATTATCAAAATTATATTAACTCCAATTTTATTTGAATAATTGAAAAGATAGTTTATAAAATTAAGTAAAGCAAAACTAAAGCAATTAAATAAATTAAACAATGCTAAGCAAGTGAATAAAATTCAATAGATTAAGACTCTAGGGTTTCTGATTTCACCAAAATTAATCCTGTTCAAATTCCCATAATTTAAGAAAATTAACATTCATCCTATACTGACAGCAATTTTTCTAAAGCAATTATTATTCTTTCTCAAGCAACAATAATATTAATCCAACAAGCAAACTCTACATCTCTGTCAGACTTCTAAACCTGTTGAAAATCACTAAGTGTAAGAAATTCAAAAGAACTGCACAAGCATGATAGATATCTCTATCCTATGAACAACTCATGGTATTTCAATTAAGAGCTTATTTAATTATCACCTCTCAGTCTCAAATCAAATACAAAATCATGTAATAGTTGGCCAAACAATCACAAGCATTAAAAATAAATTGAAATACTCAGCATATATTGATTAAACATTAATTACTTAAAAAGAAGATTGAGAATCTGAACATTCATAATCTGGCTACATCGAGCCCTAGAAAAAGAAATTAGTTCATCTCTAAACGAAATAAATTCCTAAACAAAGTCTTAATCATTGGAAAGGAAAGAAAATAACTAGTTTGGAGTTGAATTGAAGCGTCTCCGTCTCCAGATTTTTACCGTTGTTCTTCTCCGTATGCAATTCTCCTTTCTCTTCTTGAATCTCCTCTCAAAAGTCAGCCGTCACTCTCCAGTCCAAAAGTGCCTTTAATTGCCCTAGAATCATCTATTTATATGTTTTCAAGCATTAGGGTCAAAACAGGTAAGTTTTCTCACTATTGGCCTTCAAAAAGCATCTTTTCTTGTGTTGTAGCGCCGCGGCGCTGAGTTTCTAGCATTGCGGCGCTATCATGGGCGCCAAAACACTACTCATTCTGCCCACATGTACTGGTTTCGTAAATCTCAGCGCCAAAACGCTACAAATTGGCGCCTAAACGCTGTGTTTGCTGTCCTTTTTTCCACCACAAGTTGTCCAAAACTGTCCAAATCATAGACTTTCACCTAACCTTCAAACAAAGAACAAAAACACACATAAAAACTAACAAAACCCTCGAAAACTAACTAGATATTAAGTATAAAATGATACTAAATGAGCGAGTAAAACTCAATCATCACAATAGAGTTACAATCTTCCAACAATTCACACCCTAACACTTTCCCAAGAAACTGAGCAAGAAAATACCCAAGAAAATTCATCTTTTCTCTCACCTCTCTCTCTCTATACCGTCTCTCTCTCTCTCTCTCTCTCTCTCTCTCTCTCTCTCTCTCTCTCGTTTTTTTGTACAAGTTTTTCACTCTCTCTCTCTAGAATACTCTCAAAGAAAAAGAATCGAAGCTTAAAAGAATATTACAAAGAAAACAGTTTTTCTCATCTGGAGACCACGCAAGTCGGTCCACTCAAATGCTTCCACCTGTAATGCTCTTATCCACGTCAGCTTTAAACACCTCCTCTAACATGCGCTTGTTGTCCAATCAAAACGACTTGTCATTTTTGTCTTCTCCAAATTCAGCTTTGTTAAATAAACTGAGTCATATTAGAATTGATTCAACAGTTATTATATGAATATCACAAAAGGAAGAACAAATTCTAAGAATGTGACAATTTTTTGGTTTCTCCAATTCATACATAAATAAATCATTTTCGCACCATAAACTTTCCATAACGAAGCAAACACGTAGAGAACTAAGAGTTCAAAACTTTAAGCATGGAAAATGAATGAAATAACTTAATTTGAAACTATAACTATAAGACGGACTTATTTAACTAGCTGGGACTTGGGTGAAACATACGAGAGAATCTCCTCGTCTGCTTCGAACTTAGCCATGTCTTCCGTCCTCAAATTAACCCAAGCCTCAATTCCATCACCAGATTTTGTATCAAAAAAAACAAACCAGATTCTTATACGTCATCCTCGCCGATCCGACGAACGCCGGTTTTCCCCACCCGAAATCGACCTCGTATATCGGAAACCTGCAAAGGCTGGTGAAGCTGAAAGGAACCACCTCTCCTTTCTTCGCCTCAGTCAATCTCTCCTTCAAGAAGCTCAAATGTTCATCTTCCTTTTGCAGCCTCTTCACGAGCTCGGCGTCGATTCGCTTTATCGAATCCCTCACGTGGCTAACGATGGTGTAACTCCCGTTCTCCAACCAGCTTATGTTACCGAAGTAATTCTCCGGCAATGGAGGGACAATTCGCGTGCGGAGATTCAAGGCGTGAACAATAACCGGACAAATTCTGTTGCCGTCTTCGTTGTCACCTTTTGGTTGCGTCGCCGCGGTCAAACGGCTCCATATAAACGCCGACAAGGCTTCAACCCTTGTCGGACGTCGTCGGTCCTCAACGCTGGTCTTGTCCTCGTATTTCACTCTCAACTCGGCGATCTTCGGAGCGTCGCAGATGAACCTCGTCACCGCAATGTCGGGCTTTATGATACCATGTTTCGCCGTCTAACCCGCCAATTCCTTCGCCGGAAAGAGCTTCCCCACGCCAAACTAAGGCGGGATTACATCCGTCTCACCGCGGGAGGGAGCGGACCAAGCGTTGAGGAAATTGGAGAGGGACAAGGCGTCCGCGAGCTTGTGGTTGAGGCAGAGACCCATCGCCATGCCGTCGCAGGCAAAGAAGTTAACTTTGACTCCGACGGGAAGCTCGGAGAGTCGCTCGTCGTCGAGCTCCAATGCGAGGAATTTGTTCATGTCGTTAGGGTTCGGGTCATCGAGAACACACGAGAGGTTGCAGTTGGCTTGAGCTAAAACAAAGTAAGTGCCTTCGTCTTTGCAGTCGACGCAGAGTTGGTTTCCTTGAGCACACCGGCTAGTCGATAGTATGAAGTTAAGGCCTTGGATAAGGATTTCTTGACTTTGTTTAGACGTTGGTCTCTGGTGAGATTGCAATATTCGGGTTCTTTGGGGAAGAAGAGGACCATTGGCATGTAAACTGGAGGTGAAACTTGGTCCAGGAAAGAGAGTTGGTAGTGGCGGAGGTGATCTGGGGTAGGAGATGAGGGTTTGATTCTCTCCTCCGAGATAACTTGGACTTCAAGCTTCATTTTTTTCTCAATATGTAAAAGAAATGATACTAATTGGAATAATATTGCTAATGTCTTTGTGGGAAGAGGATGATATAAGGGTTATATAGGTGGAGAGAAATGTAGCTCATGGAAGTCAAGGTCAAAATGCTCTCTCTCTCTCTCTCTTTTAATAAATGAAACAACATATCCTAACTATACTGACATCTTTTAAAGTTCCTGTCACACACTAAGTTCCGAACTCGATATTATTAAAATTAAAATTAAAAAGTTAACAAAAGATAATGATTATAGCAATAGCCAATACATAGCTTTTAAAAAGAAAAGACAAAAAGAAAATTCTAAAGAACTCTAGGAAGCTAAATAAATACAAGCGGAAAACTAATGCCAAAAGGATAAGCTAAGCCTGCACCTTTGAAAATTAGCTTCCAGAAGGCCTCAGTAAAAAAAATTTCTAGTAAAAAAAAAAAAAAAAAAAAAAAAAAAAAAAAAAAAAGGTTTTATTTTTTATTATATTATATTGTTAGATTATGTTATGTTATATTATATTATATTATATGATGTACACACACTTGTAAGGGAAAGCAATGACGCTTTAATTAATTTATGTTTATCGTCCTCTTTCAGATAGTGTTTCTGATGCTATTGTAACTTTTTTTTTTATTAATAAAATAGAATGAAAGACAGTGGGAGATAGGCTTTTAGTATGTACCGTAATTAAAATATTTTAATGTGTTTCAATGTTAATTATCCTCTCTCTGAATTTTTTTTTTTTTTTGGTTGAAAAACTGAATTATCCTCTCTTGTCAGTATATCTAAAAGAAATCAATCTCAAAAAGAAAAGAAAAGAAAAAAGCAAGTTTTAAGTTATAAAAAGGATCAATCTTATTATTAGTCCTCGAACTATAGGTCCAATTTTATTTTGATACATGATTCTTAAAATATCTTAGAATAAATTGTTGATTTATCAAGTTTTCCAAACTTATCATGTCGTCTTAAAATCACATGGAAAAAGTAACGATCATGTGCTGTAAATTTAATCAGGGTTAACTTTGTAATTTTACGTTTCAAAACATATCTGTTAAGAAAGATAGTCACGATTTATTCTTTGTCAAAATTTTAATTGATTGACGCATAAAATGACTAATTTACGACAGCTTGTTTAATCGAAGACTCGTTATGCAACATTTTAAAACTTTAATGAGATTTGACCTATAATTCTGAGATATATATTAAAGATCTAGAATTAAGTACAATAAAAGTTGTGAGGAAGACTAAGGGATCATACCAATTTAAACCAAGTATCAAACTAAAGTGATTCTAATCATGATAACGCCGGAGACCGGAGTCGAGAACGTTTGAAATATTTGACGAATATTAAAGTTAAAATCAGTATATAATTAATTAATTATGTCGAATTAAATTGGCTAGCACAAATTCGGCTTTGGCACTTACTTACCAACCACTACGGAGGCGATGCTAGAATAAAAACAAACAAAAAATATCCCTTTTAATTTCACTTTTGAGCTTATTGTTCTCTAAAAAACTCAAAAATATCCCTCATAATTTGCGAATGTTCAAGTTTTATCCCCTTCAAAACTGAACCATAGAATGGCCCTCTTAAATTAATAGGTTATGATTGATGCATTGATAAACTATGTATTGAAATTTGTTAACTGTTACTGATATTTATTAATCAGATATTGACTAATCAGTAGTAAACGACTAAATTAGACAATAATAAACCATCAGTTAATCAGTGGTAAACTACAAATTATTACATCACGGATTAACTATTTAAAAAAAAAAAAAAAAAAACCGTTTTCCTATTTTTTGGGTCATTTACTAAAAAGATTGCTTAAATGGTCATTTTTGCACATATCTGTTTTTATAAGAAAAATAATTATAGGTTCTTAGTTCTATTCTTACTAGAAAGTAATTCATCAAATTTTGTTCAATGATGTAATCTCAATTTAATTTTAAAAATCCTATAAATCAAAGCTAACTCAAGAACAATCCAAATCCATAAAGCAGCAAAATAGATATGATGTCAAAAGTCATTTATAGATCAAATGTAATTCAACGTATATGTCTTACTTGAATTTTAGAAACCACGGAAATTTCAGTTTACCTTATATTAAAAAAAACTCAAAAATTGCTTTTATCCCCTTCAAAATTAAAAGGAAAACTGAACCGTGGAAAGGAGTGTCGGTTTCTTTTTTATAGAGAAAACTAGTATGTTACTCGCGCGTTGCAGCGGGTAATAGCTATGAGTTTATATAAGAAGTTGGTAGTTTTAATTGTATAAAATTAATTTATATACAAATATTTATATGAGCATGTCAATATAACATTGTCATAAGTACTTTTTACAATGCATTTGTGCTTTTTCTTTTGCTTTTTCTGTTTCGGTTTTTAGCTGCAAAATGAAAATTTTGGAGGAATTAGCATTGTTATTGAGAATGCTAAAAATGTTATGTATATGTTATATAAATTAACTTATTTAGAGGTAGTTGTATTACCTAGTTTTTCGAAGTTTTGTGGAAGGTTTTGCTTGTTTTGATTGAGACCTGAGATCATAAAAGTTTGTGTAGTTATATATTTAAAATTATAGATGTCATTTTTTGTTAATGGATAATGTAAAATAGTGAATACATCTTACCTTGTGGTTGCTTTTTTTGGATCTGATGCGTATGGATCTATTGGTTTCGTGCATTTAATCTGTACCTGCAAAATGTATGATAATAATTCATCAAAGAGAAAGCCAAACCAATAATGAATGCCAGTAAAATTTAGTAATGAATAAAAGACAGGAAAGAAGGAAGGAAGGAAAGGGAAACAAATTTATGAACAAAAGTTGTAAAACACATATATCACATATGAATATCGCTAAAGGGAGCCAATATATCCAATATAAGGAAGAGATATTAAGGAATTATGGATAACAGTTATGAATAGTACCTTAAACGCTATAAATATTCCTTTGAATGTGATATCTAGATCAACTAAATACAAACAAAGGAAAAGAAACAATACCAAAATATCAAAAGAAAGCAATAAATGATTGATAATAAAGTAAAGCATTAAATAATTAAGGCTAGAATACATAAGACAATAAAGTGCAAACAAAACAAACAATGATATACATAATATATCCATATGCAACAATAGTTTTTGTAAATAAATAAAAAGATAGTACTAACATCTACTAATAACATAATAAAATCACCTGCAAACAAAAATTATAAAAGTAAAACAACATACGCATTAATAGAACTACAGGAAATGAATATATTCAACATCAGAAACACATATTAAAGATTTGTGGGCAAGAATCATTAATAATACCTGGTACGCTATAAATACTTCTTCGGGTATGAAGTGTCAGCCAAGTAAATGCGAAGAAAGAAAAAGCAAGGATGTAGAAATAATAGGATAAAACAGTAAAGGATGGATAATGAAGTATAGCAGTAAATGACCGAGGGCGGAGTGAAGAAGAAAAAGAGTAAAGTGCAGGGGAAACAAACAGGAAAGTGCAAAATAGAGTCATACACAGAACCGGATTTTATAAATGAAAAGGAGGAAAACAATTAGCAAAAGTACATATCCTATAAAAGCCTCACACGTAAGAATAGAGCAGCAGTTTCCAGGGGATATAAAATAATATTGGTTAATCAAATGATAAGAGCAGTCCATTAAGGTGTTGAAGAAAATAAAAGAAGGAAATAAAGATTAAATGGTAATCACCTGAGAAGAAGAAAAAAGAAAAAAAACAAAAGTAGGGGAAAAAATGATAGAACAATTTTTTTTCTGCCACATATTTAATGTATCTGAGACAATAGAGCAAAAAATTATCAATCCATTTAATACCTCAGCAATAAAATGAGGGCAGGTCATCAAGTTAAGCAGACAAAGCACTATCTTAAACAATACAGATGAGCAAATTAATAAATGCAAAAGGAGATATGCAGAATGATAGATACACTGCATGGAATGAATGAGGGAACAAAGAAAAATATCTATCCTTTGTCGGTAAAAGTTAAAGAAAGCAACCACCGAATGAAAAAACCAGTAAATATGCAAAGAAATTTAGTTCAAGCGGGAACCACAAAAGATAGTTATCAAAAACAGAGGAAAAAAAATACTATAAGTAAAAAAAAAGAACATAAAACATGTACTTCAGTAAGGGGACGAAGGAAACCAAACCAGGATCGCGAATCAGTCCAATAAAGAATGAGCTAAGAACAGTGCAAAAGCCCTGCATGAAAACCATATTAGACATAAAAAAAAAGTTCCATCAAAACCGCAAAAAACTAATCACCAATGAAGAACCAAGCAATAGAGAAGCAAGAACAAACAAAAGGCCCTTATTTTGAGGAAAATAAAATGAAACACCGAAAAAAAAGGGCTAAGGATTTAAGAAAAAAACGTCACAGCAAAGTCCCAAAGAATGAACTATCCAACAACCCAAAACGAAGAACAAAAACTAATCAGCAATGAACAACGAAGTAGTAGAGAAGCAAGAACAAACAAAAGGTCCTAATTTTGATGAAAATCAAATACAACACTGAAAAAGAGGGCTAAGGGTTTAAGAACAAACCGATTATGATAAAAAAAATAAAAAATAAAAAAAAACCTATGAAATCAGCACATTTCTACGCTGAATATGAGCTCTGAAGATTTCCATGCTAAATGTATTTAAAAAAGCGAAAGAAAAACATTTCTGAAATGCCCCTTCAAAAAAAAACGCAAAGAAAAATCGAATAAAAAACTCTAAATTACGATCAACATTTACAAAAATTAACCAAAGAAAATTAGTAGAAGGAAGATTTTAATAAATGAATACATATAATAAAGGAGATTAACTCTAAATATCGAAACCCTAAATCATCAAAGAAGAAAGAAATCTAAAGCAAAAAATCAAAACATCGTATTAGTGCGAGAATAAACAAAACATCCAGAAGGGAAGAGAATGTAAGAAGAACAGAACATCATAACCCAAAACTGGAAAACGTCAAGACGAAGAGAAGAAACGGTAGAAGAAAAAAATTTTGCAAAACAAATCGAAAACAAACAAAGTAAGAAACGAAATACCATATTAGTACTGAGAAAAAGAAAGCAACAAAACCCACACAGACAGAAGAAAGAGTAGAGAACGGCGGAAATTAAACAATCAAATGAAAAAGTAACAAAGGGTGCAGCAAACGGAAGGAAGAAAAATTGCTCCAGAAACGAATAAAAAAAAATAAAAATGTAGAAGGCTGTAGAAGGTTGTAGAAGGCAGCAAACGAAAAGAAAAAAACACTCAATCTGAGTGCAAATGACCGAAACGGTCAGAACAAACCAAAACAAAAAAAGCTGAACTAAAGGGTAATTTAGTAACTTTACATTCAAAAGGACATAACGGGAATAAAAAATTCATCTGAAGAAATATGTAAGGATAAAAAAAGAAAGACACTGTTCATTGCACTGTAACATGAATAGTGAATCCGTCCTTTTCTTTAATATATGTATAATTAGATAGATGCCGGTTTGGGTCCACTTTTTTAATTTATGATATGTCACGATTAATTGAAAAATTATTTATTGAAATCGATTAATCATTTATTAATTATTGGCTATTGGGCTGTGGACATGTCTATTTTGGAATAACGAGAGATACGTATTTAAAAACTGAACAACTTCATATGGGTTGTGTTAAAAGTCTCATCAACCTAATGGATTGATGATTGAGAATGTGTATTCTAAACTCATCCCTTAATTAGTTTTGTAACTACCCTTAGAATTCCGTCCTTATTAAATTAAGATATAAAAAGAGAAAAATGAGAGCATAATTCTTGGGTGCCCAACCCTACATCTGAACGGTTAATAATCCTTGGATAGTTGGATTCAATGGTGTCTTAAAAAAAATAAATAAATAATAAAATTAAAAAAAAAAAAAAAAACACCGTATACTATTTTTCTGCATTTATCTAGCCTGAAATAGTTGGATTCAATGGTGTCTTAAAAAAAATAAATAAATAATAAAATTTAAAAAAAAAAACACCGTATACTATTTTTCTGCATTTATCTAGCCTGAAATAACTCGAGCGAGGTTGGAAAATTACATGCAAAGAATTCATTGGGTCATCTAATGGATGACAAGATGTAGACAAGTACGTCACTGAAGAAAAGAAAAACACAGAGAGAGACAGAGACAGAGAGACCAAGGACGACGACTAATAGCGTGGCAAACTCCCAAATTTTCTCTTTAAAATGGACAAAGCCAGCTGGACTTGCAATTGACTGCAAGTGCCAGAACAACCCAATCTGTGCTGCTTCCTGATCACACAAAAAGAGGGCCCATGCTGAACATTGCAGCTCCGCCTGATGAGCCGTATTTATATGGTTGCTCTATTCACCGACGTCAATTTTCAAATAGAGTCCTTATTACTTTTACCCTTTAATATTAATTTATATATCTCTACTTTTTAGATTATAATTAGTCACAGATAAATTCTTTAAAATATATTTTTTTTATAAGTTAAATACCTAAAAAGATAAAATTTGTAATTTTTTCATTTATCATTTCTCCACACTTGGGCCACCTTTCATTGTACTAGAGTCCAAAAACTTGATCAAGGGAATTTACCCAAAACAAAGAGTGAGAGAGAGAAGATTCGGGAATGTGCACCCTTAACTCATTGTTTTTAGTTTTGTGATTTTTTTCACAAGAAAAGATTATTTCAGTAAATTTATCCTGACGTATTTAAAATATCAAAATATCCTTAACAGTATTATACGAAGATATTGATTATAGGCGACCGATAATTTATGGTATTGTTCGCCCGTATATGGTGTTAAATTTTAATAGTAAAATGTGAGTGAGTATCGTCTTTATAAAAATTAAATATTAAATTATTATGAAGTACCGCGATTATTGTAACTTAATTTTTTTTAGACAACTAAACTCAATAAAATAAAAATAGAACTAGAACAAATACAAATACAAAAGCAAAATAAAATATGAAAACTTCTATGCACAAATGTACTAGAGACTTGACTTCACCTTATCATTCTTATGTTCATCCTATCAAACCATTGTTAGCCAATTACACTCAATTCATTAATCAAGGGACCTAATCTAACATTGTTGCCTCTCCCGAGCATCAAACGAAGTCATATGCATGAATACTCGAATCAATACTCCTATCTAACCCGTTTACTCATACCCTCATTAAGTTTAGCCCTTAAATTGGAAATCAAATGTCGATTGCCTCCGGGCCTTAAAACAATAGAAATCCTAGTCAATAATCTAAGACTTGATCACCTCTCGTTCTCACAATATCCTAAACTCTCAACAAGATTATCTAAGTGTCGATCTCCTCCAGGACTCACAACAACCTAGACTATATTTCTTAATTCCGGACTATGAAATCAATCTCTCTCGGGCATCAAAATCACAATCTAAAATTATCTAACTTATTGGCCACATAAATTAGAAACATTAAGCATGGAGAAACATAAATAAATTAAAATGGAATTTAAACTAACAATTGACAAGATAATCAAACATGGTTCAAATAAAGCTACATGAAGCTCCAGAATATGAAGTCTATTTCAACACAGAGGAATCCATAACCAAAATCACAAATTTAAGAACAAAAACTAAAAAACTACAATAAAAAGGGAGAAAGAAGAGAAAACTCTTATTGAGTTGAGCTTTAAGTCTTCAAAACCTCAAGAATCTCTCCTAAGCATTCTTCAAGAATCTCCAACTCTAATCTTCTCTCTCTCTAGGAATTTTTGTGTCTATCATCCTCTCTAAGTTGAAAACTAGAGTTTCTTTTGCTTAAGTATGCTCAAACATTGAGAAAATCTCAGCCAAACTCATCTAAGGGTCCAAAATTGGCCATCCATATTGATCAAGGGCTGAAAAATGGCCCAAAGTTTGTCAACAACAGGCGGGGGTGGGGTGGCCGTGCTCCTTTGTGGCGTGGCCACGGGGCTAGTGGCGCGCCAGCGCACCCAATGTTTCGCAGCCGCACGGGGTGTGGCGCGAGCGCGCGCCTCAAGTGGCGCGCCCGCACAGGACACAGGTGGTTCTGCCCAAGAGGACCCTTGTGTGGCCTTGAGTGCTTTTTGCTCTAATTTTTTACTCTAAAATACCACTAAGTCCGATTTTATTATTTTTCCTACAAAATAATACCAAAAACATATTAAACTAACAAAAATGCTTGAAGACTCATAAATAATTTGAACTTAAAAATACTTAATTTGTCGGTAAATAACCTCCTCATCAAATATCTTATAGTCATATTACATGTAATGCGCTGTGATACTCAAAATTCCAGGTAGCTATGGTTTGGTTTCTTACCATGCTACCATTTGTTTTCTAACCAAATACTAAAGAAGAAGAATTGGAGGGGTGTCACTGCAGTTTGGTTTCCTACCATGCAGGTGTGCGGTCTATTGATCTCATCCGGTGACAAGAAGAGACAACGAGATCTCCCCTCACGACAACAGGAGAAATCTTGTCGACGAAATCTCCTCGCTAGCTTGCCACAGGACTGCGACCTCCGACAAGGGATCTATAGCAACGGTCAATGTAAGGCGCAGGAGAGATCATCAGCGGATGGCGGGGGCACACACGACGCAATTTCGACGAATCAATAGAAGGTCTAAACTTCAGTGAGAAAAAATGGGAGCAACCCGATTACTAAAACGCTTGTGCATTGTGCTAAGCTAAAAGATAATAGTGTTCGCTACGTGCGCGTTTTGCGCGCGCGGCGTGAGGACGCCAGCACCAACAAACAAACCGAACGGGTCAGCGTCCACTTTTGCGGCAGTTGCTGACAAGGACTTCAAAACCTCCAGATACGACGTCGTACCAGGCATTAACATTATTGTACAGTTAATATTCCACGTGGAAGCCAACGTACAACCTCGGAAAGCGATCCATCTAGATGAGAAGAAACCTTTTTAAACCTCGAAGCTTCGTTTCTGGCGACCGAAAGTCCCACTCCCACACGCCTCTTTTTTTTCACAATTTTGAATTGAATTAGTCTCTCTCTAACAAGCTCTTCTTCAATGGCGTCTTTCTAAGCTAAGATTAAAACTTTAATCATTCTCTCTCTCTGAATTTGATCGTGAAGAAGAAAATGCCGAGCCTTGCGGTGAAAGTCTATAGCTTGTTCTACAAGTACCTCCTGAAAAAGCAATTACAGAGCTTAGCCCTAGCCGACGCCGATCGTTTCATTTCCGATCCGTTCGGAATCACTTCCCGGCCCGGAGAGTCCGTCGCCGCCGCCAATCCGACCTTCCAAAACGGCGTCGCGACGAAGGACATCCACGTCGACCCCTTGTCCTCTCTCTCCCTCCGAATTTTCCTCCCCGAGTCCGTCCTCGGCGCTAAATCTTCGATCAATTCTTCTCCGGGGGGCGATTCGGAAAACGATGTTGTTTACAGGGGATATTCCCCTCCGCCGTTGGGGAAGCGGTGCCGGAAGCTGCCGGTGATGCTGCAGTTCCACGGCGGGGGGTTTGTGAGCGGGAGCAACGTGTCGGCGGCGAACGACGCGTTTTGTAGACGAATGGCGAAGCATTGCGATGCGATCGTGGTGGCGGTGGGGTACAGATTGGCGCCGGAGAGTCGGTTCCCGGCGGCGTTCGAGGACGCGGTTAAGGTGTTGAATTGGCTCGGGAAGCAGGCCAATTTGGCGTCCCTGAGGAATGTGAGGATTTTGGGGGTCAATCGCCGAATGTTCGATAGCTTTGGGGAATCCATGGCTGAACCTTGGTTGGCTGCTCATGGGGATCCGTCTAGGTAGGTTTTGATTCCTTAATTCATTTATGGAAGTTTTTCACTAATTTAGTTTCAAGTTTGCCCTTTCTTAGCAAATTTCTTAACGCAATGTTTCCCAGGAAAAAAATGATATATTCTGTAATTTTATATGTGTGAATTCTTGCAAAGTTTAGGTTTTTTTTTTTGTTTTTCCCTCACAATGTTGTCTTCATTGCTAAATACCATCACAGAAGTTTTTCCGGTGCTGAGAAAGTAATTAAGAACATTTTTGAAGGAACCGAACCTCAATCTATTTATGGAGACTAAATCTTAATCATTTTCATATCTAATGAGAGGTAGTTATGTAGCACCCTTTTTGTGTTTCACTTGTGCTAATTTACAACAACAATTCTGTAATTACAACAGATGTGTACTCCTTGGAGTGAGCTCCGGTGCAAACATAGCGGACTATGTAGCTCGAAAAGCCGTAATGGCAGGGAAGCTTTTGGACCCTGTTAAAGTGGTTGCGCAAGTCCTGATGTACCCTTTCTTCGCCGGGAACACCCCTACTAAATCGGAGATCAAAATGTCAAACTCATATTTCTACGACAAGGCAATGTGCTCGCTGGTGTGGAAGCTGTTTTTACCTGTGAACGAATTCGATCTGGACCACCCTGCGGCCAACCCCCTTCTCCCCACCACAAAGCCACCTCTGAAAGACATGACCCCAACACTGATGGTTGTTGCCGAACAAGACTTGATGCGAGACCGAGCCATCGCTTACTCAGAGGAGTTGAGGAAAGCTAATGTGGACGCGCCTGTTCTTGAATACAAGGACGCTGTGCATGACTTTGCCACTCTTGATGTGCTCCTCCACACACCACAGGCCCTGGCTTGCGCCGAGGATATCTGTATATGGATGAAGAAGTATATCTCGCTCCGAGGCCATGAGTTTTCTTACTGACTTGATTAGAAAGGTAGAGAGAATTTACTGGCTTTAGTAAGCAGATTGCAGAGATTCAGCGCTAGGAGCAACAGTTTTGTGGATACCAGCATCATGTTGCTCCAGTTTTGTTGGTTGTTTATAGATATATTCCTTCAAAGATCTTCCGTACAGAGCTGTATATTCTTTTTGCTGTATATTTAAGGATTCATTTTGTATCCAAATTCCATTCTTTCTCATTTTTTTTATTTAAATTACGTAGCAAGTTGTGTGTAAACTTTTGTAGGTGACTGCTTATATTTAGAAGTTGTTCTAGCATATGGTTAACAATAACATTAAAAAGACATGTAAGCTTTTTATAAAGGGATTTTTTATCTGTAATCTGACCCCATGTTCTCAAGCATTATGTTTTTTTTTTTTTTTTTTTTTTCATTTTCCACTCTCACAACTCACGACAGATAACAACCTCAAATGAACAATTTTCCAAAGACACCCAAAAAATGATGATAAAAATAAAGGAGCTGAGGACGTTTGTGTGAGGCATTCCGTCGAACACCTTACGCAGAAAGCATCATCCCAGATGTCATGTTCCGACGTGGCAGCATCAGCGGCCGATTTGGAAGTGGGCCCACATGGTCAAATCCAAAGTCACGGAACTCAGCCACGTGTATGGCGGGCAATTTCCACTCACTTGCTGTCCCGCTCCAAACCACTCTCCGAGCGTGTGGATAAGCCTCTCTCGGACAAAGAAAAGGAAAAAACACAGGAAAACCGAAGAAGTACAGTTAAAGCAAACCATAATCAGAAGCGAAAATGGAGGTGGGTATGTCCCTGAACGCCGTGGTTTGTCTTCCGTTATCGAAATCTCGGACACTCGAAGATGGCCTGGTCAGGCACTCGCTGTTCTCAACTCGGTCGACTCAGAGGCAAAAGCAAGAACAGAAGAGACAAAGAAAGACTCTGGTGGTTGAGGCGAAAGGCAAAAAGGGAATGCAGGCTCGCCAGTTTCAGAGACCCCCGCCTCCTCCGATGCCCAAGATTGAAGACGACGGAAACCCACGTTTCGTTATCTTCATCCGTATGGCCAATGTTCGCTCCTTTTCCCTTTAATTCCTTTTTTGTTTTCATTTTATTATTTTTCTTACTCAGATTAAGTTCATGTTGATCTCGGATATGCTATGGATTTTGGATTTGCTTAGGTTGGTTTTTGGTACCCGCTTAGTATAATAACGGGAGGCACAACTGCGAAAATCATGCTCGCAGCGAAAGATAATTTTCTGGGGAAGTACATTTACAAAGATACGCTTGATAAAAATCTTGCTGCAGTTATATACCGGGTAAGTTTCCTGCTTTTTGTGATATTGTGAACTTGATTTCTGAGTTCTATCTTTAAATTTGATGATTTGATGAACTAAAATTTTAAAATCTAATCGTTTCCTTGCTACGAGAAGAATTGTATTTTTTTCTGGCGTTGATGGAAATGAGGAAAATTACGAGTCATTCCTGAACTGTTGATTTCAATGGAATATAAGTAAAAACTCTTTATTTAGAAGAAAACACAACTTACTATCTTTTGATTTCAGATATAAGATGGCAAGGCTATTTATAGATACTCAAATTCCATACAATAGTAAAACCAAAACTTTTAAACTTTTAAAGCTCCACAAAATAAATACAAATACAAAAAAGTGTATAAATACAAATACTAAATACAAACTTTTGCACTTCTAGATTCCCAACTATAAAGGTAAGGTTTTGAGTCGCATTTAAGACAAGACCTCTAAGCTTCCACTAACTCTCAAATTGATAGGGTAAATTAACTTAAGACTGGTTTCATCTTTTGGTTTTCCCACTTGACGGTATAACTCTATCTCATTCCTACTAGTTTTAGCTAAAATATCATGAGCTACCTTTTTCCCTACAGGAATCCTCTTTGTCCAATTGCTATCATTTCTTCATTTTATTACTATCCTGTTAGACATGATTATTTCAAGCAAGTTTAGGTAACCAAAGATGTGAAGTTTTGTTCTTTACACTGAGATTTTTGGTTTACACAATCAAGTCCCTGACAAACAAGTAATTGCAAAAACTTTCACTAGAATTACTACATCCTCGTATACATGTTACTAGTGGCTCGTTGTTTGATGAAATAGGATGAGAAGGAGATACAGAAGTCAGCATTTAAGCAGTTCAAAATTTTGCGGAATGCTACAGAATTCAGATATGGCTACAAGATTGTTGTAATGTTCTTTAACCTCTACAGTGACGAATTGCATTTTTATGATTTTGTCTTGTCCCATCCTCAAAGATACCTTGAACTTTTCCAGTTCAATATTGACTTCTTTTTTCTCTTGACATACAGGAAAATGGCAATTTGAAAGCAGCAGTTGCTACCAATGATGTTGTTGAGGTACGTATTGGATTATTTAAGCATCCAAAGTTTTTTATATACTTAAGAGCTGTGGTCTGCATTTTATTTTACTTTTTTCATTTCAGATTGATTGAATTGTTTCCCTTTAACATTCTTTTAGCTTCCAACACAAGATAAGCTCAGGACAGTGTTGGACAAAGTGAAAGATTTCTTCGGGGATGCCAAGGATTCTTTTGGGAAGATGACAACGCTTAATACATCCGCAACTGAGGAGTCAGAAGAAAAGGCCAAGTGAGTTATATACACGCCATTGCAGATGTTGTCGTATAGAAAACATTTAATCTTCGGCTCACCCTCAACACTCTTATATCTCATATTGACTTCAACTCCTTCCAAGGGTAAAATAACTGGTATGATTCACTTATCAGGGTTAAAAGCTGAAGATAGAGAACTGATTTGATTGACATGTCGCAATAGCCACTGTATTTGGGAGATGGATCGGATCATTTGGTACTGCCCTCGGAAAGTTCGTTCACCCCAGTTTTGTTCATAAATATCTGTCATTTGCAAAGAAAGTTCTATGCCTTTTGTCAGTGATATCAGTTTACTAATTTCACCAGTTCCTAGACGTTTTTTTTTTTTCCCCCGTAAGATATGAGACTGCTGAAATGGAGTAGAATACAACATGGTTTACATGAAGCAACTGTTTCTTTTAGTCTTTTTTCATGTTGCTTCTTCTTGTGGACTACATATGACCGGTTTTAGTACTGGGATGATAAATACATTAACAGACATTAATTAAAACATAGGAACACAGTGCTATGCATCACTAAAAACCCTTAAAACTTATAATCTTTGTTTGCTGTTGGCACGAGAATGAGAGGAGTCTTCTTTCTTGTTGCAAGACCGAAAATCTCGTCCAGATTCACATCATCAGCGCCGACTCCTTGAGGCAATTCCCAATCAAAATGAT
The DNA here is from genome assembly GCF_000414095.1 of Morus notabilis. Lineage (NCBI taxonomy): Eukaryota > Viridiplantae > Streptophyta > Magnoliopsida > Rosales > Moraceae > Morus > Morus notabilis. Next base: position 174,333 of record NW_010362482.1, read on the forward strand.
ATAAGAGCAGAGCTAGAGCAAGCTCCATTGTTGCTAAGCCAAAGGCATATCCAGGGCAGCCTCTTCTTCCTCCACCAAATGGTAGAAACTTGAAGTCTTGGTCCTTAAAATCCATGTTATGATTCTCAAACCTCTCGGGATCATAGTTCAATGGATCTTCCCATGATTTTGGGTCCCTTCCTATCGCGTATGAGTTTATCAGTACCCGAGTTTTCGCTGGTATTTCGTAGCCATCCAGAACACAGTCCTCCATGGATTCTCGGGGAACAAGCAGGGGGACCGGCGGGTGCAATCGCATTGTCTCCTTCACAACAGCTTTCATGTAATGAAGATGCTGAAGGTGGCTCTCGTCCACTTTCCCAGTGCTACCTACGATCTTTCGAACCTCTTCTTGAGCTTTCTTCATCACTCTAGGGTGTCTGACCAGCTCCGTCATTGTCCATTCTAAAACCGCCGATGTCGTGTCGGTTCCAGCTACAAACATGTCCTGTGTTCAAGATCAATAAACAGTCAGACAAAAAAGAAAAAAAAAAAAAAAAAAGGAAAGGTCTAAATACAGCTATAACTTTCATTAACTAACAACAAAGGAAGGAAAGAAAAGCCAGAAGTCAGGAAAAACGTCTGCTACAGAAAAAAAAAATAAAAAATCTAAAAGTTCCAAATGTTGAACGTGAATTAAGTTTCTACTCTTTTGACTTACCATATTCTGTTATATTTATTGAAGGTAGAAAAACAAAAAAAACAAAAAAACCAAAAATGCTAACCTTATCTATTCTAATAATAGAATAGAAATCATGATAGAAATTGAGATCTACCCATCGGTGGTGTATTTATTTATGAGTTTTGCGTTATGGCCACTAGTACATTGATTGTGTGACAAGGGACATAAATTAAGTAGTACCAAAGTCGTCTCTTGACGGGCAATAGTTAAAAGATATCGTTTAGTAATTAAGTTTTGGTCGGACAATAGTCAACACCCTATCCACATAAACATCACTATACGGATTTAATGCTAATTACTTTAGAATCCAACTTGGCGACCGCCGACTAAATTGGTGGAGGGTATAAGTTGTGTCGCTCTTCGGAGAATAATGCCTCGTGTGCTCTCCAGCTAACTCGTAAAAGTACAGTTGACATCTTTTAAGACCATATTACTAAAATTCCATGGCCCAAACAATTCGTTCTTCGACGGTAGAATCTCTTATTAGTGTCTATTTTTGTCTCTTAGATTTGATCAAAATCCATCAAACTTATGAAATATACAGGGATTGACAGTTTCTGGGCAAGATTTAACAGTTAAAATTGATGATTTATTTTCCCTAAAAATATCGCATCACTCTTCTTTTTTTTTTTTTCTTTAAGAAGGCCTACTGGGAATATCATCATCAATCCTTTAATCACTCCTAATCACATGCCATGATTCATTCACCAGGTGGAGGTCGGGTTCCTGTTTCATTTCAACTAATGAGATGTTTATTTTCTGTATTCGTGTTTGATTCTGAATCATGATTAATGATTCTCTATAATATTTTTCTCTTACAAAAAACACGTGTAAAATGAGAATAATTTTAAATTATGATTCTAAATTCATGAAGCAAACATCTATTAAATAATATACGGAAGAAATGTCTTTGTTCAACTAAGGTCATATCATATCACTTATACTCAGTTTGGTAAGAAGGGAAAAGAGTAGTTAAAAAAATTAGACAAATGAAGGTTTCAGTTGCTTTACAGCACAAGATTTAAAAAAATAAATAAATATTCATAATCAGATCAAAATCACATAACCGAAAAGTATAGTGAAATTTCAATAATTGAAACTCCGCGATACTCTCACCTCAAAGCAACCAGAAGTCGTCGTTGACAGGTACTATGATTTTATTTTTTCCCTATAAGATCTGCTTTTCAACCATTAAATTTTTATCAATGTTTGTTGAATTTACCATATTATTTAGCTTAATATGATTCTTATATAAAACGACGAAAAAAACTATAGAATCATGCACAAGTCTAACCACACAGGTGGCAACTATCTGACAATAATAAAACAAAGGACTTTATCATGCAATGAGCTTAGTAAAAGCCACGTTAGTCTGTCTGGCAAAATTTACGCCAAATTGTTATGTGATGTGAACTGCCATGTATATGACGTTAGTTTCCGCATGTATGAGTCCGTTTGATTCATAAATTAAAATTATGTGATTAGAATTATTTTTAATTTACGTATATTTTTATGAAAAAAAATACTGTAACAAATTACAAATCATGATTCGAATCAGGAACGAAACCTTCTACTAAACATCACCTAAATGATCGTACTCCATTCAATAGTACTCCACCAAAAACGTCAAAGCATCAAATCTCTAACTCGGACGGAGTTTACACTAGCTAACTCACCGTCCACGTAGTTTTTCTTTTCTTTTCTTTTTTTCTGAATTTTTTTTTTTTTTTGCATAATAGGTTATAACTGGAGTTAACACACTCTCCTAGCGTTATTAAGATCCTCTTATTTTATCGATTTAAGTTTAAAATTTAAATTTGATTACAGTAAAAAATTCTTAAAAATAATTATATTTAATTTTTTTTATTGTTCTCATATAAAATTATATCTCAATTTAAATTAAAAATTCGAATCAATAAACTAAACAGATCCTAAAAGAGTTGTCTAGATACTGATAGAAATGTTCCTTAAAGACTCTAATAACAAAGCTCTTCATCTAGACGAAGAATGAGCCCCTTCAACCTCACTAATATGTCATGTTTCTTAAAACATTAAGAGGTCGTTTAGTTTATTAATTTAAATTTTTAATTTGAATTTAAATATAATTTTATGTGAGAATTTTTTACTGTAATAAAAAAATTAAATGAAAACTTTTTTTGAGAATTTTTTAGTCTAATAAATAAAATAAAAGGACTTAAAACAAGCTTTCAAATATAAAAACCCTAGAAAAAATCACATTGGTATTCGTACTTTTAACCACAGACCCAACCGTTAATAATTTTATACCGCCAGGTCACCGCACACACTCGTGTCAGTTCACGTAGAATTAATATTTAAACCAACATGAGCAGTGTAAGGAGAAAAAGATGTAATAGATCAGATTCAGAAGTACATAGTACTAGTTTGATTAATTACCAGAACAAGAGCCTTCAGATTATCGTCCGTAATAGGCACTTCCAAGTCTTCTCTTTGTTGCACACGAAGAAGAACATCAACGAAATCTTCACCATTTGTACTGCTAATCCGATCCGTTGATCTCTCCACGTGTTCTTGTATTATCTCTTCACAAACCTCTCTAAGATCCTCCAAGTTCTTCTCCAATCTTTTCTTGAACCCGGTCACCCAGTCAACCCAGTACTGCCACTCGGGATAAAAATCCCCAGCGCAGAACCCACCGAAAAGTTCCTGCGCCTCCGTCAACACCCCCGTCAAATGACGATTCTGTCCTTCCTTCTTGATAAACCTCCTCCCGAACGCCACTCGGCAGAGGATGTCGTTCGCCAACGTGAAGAACACCTTGCTCATGTCGACCGGATCGTCTGAACCGGACGAGGACAGGTGAGTCAGCATCCGGTTCATCTCCTCGCTTCGGACGAGTCGGAACGAGTTGACCCGCTTGTGGCTGAGCAGCTCGGAGACGCAGATCTTCCGGGCTTGGCGCCAGTAGGGGCCGTAGCGGGAGAAGGTGACGTCGGAGCAGCCGAAGGAGAGGTACTGCGCCTGCCAGATCTGACGGCGGCTCAGTGTTACTCATGTACTGCCTTTTGCGGGGGCGGAGGATGTTGAAGATGAAGATGAAGAAGAAGACGATGGGCAGGAGAGTGAGGAAGAGAGATTCGGGGGTAAAATTGTCCATTTGTCTTGCTTTGATCTCTTGTTTCTGTTTTCTCGCGGGAGAGAGTGTTTTATGGAGGCACCGTGTAATGTGTATCCGTATATTATGGCCCGTTCATGATTCGAGTTTGTAATTTGATTTGAGATGTAATTTTATATGAAAATTTTTTATTATAATAATAAAATTAAATATGACTGTTTTTGAAAACTTTTTACTGTAACAAAACTTAAATTTTAAACTTAAATTAATAAAGTGAAGGGCGCTATAGATGTTTTTCTTACAATTTGAAATTTTATATATATATATATTTATATTTATACACGATTATTTTTTACAATTGCTTACGTGCACGTCACATTACGTATGATTAAGGGATGCTTTCTTAAAATAGCATACCAACATATATAGAATTAAAACGTTTAGATATCACCATCATCCTCGATTCTAGTTTCTATTCCTTCCCGATCAAGCTAAAATCTCCCATTTGTTTTTAAAGTACAGGCCCGTTTTGTTTTTAAAGTACAGGCCCGTTTGTTATTATTTTTAAAATGATTTTATATTTAATACATAAATAAAAATGAGATTAGTTTGATAATTATTATGAGACTGATTTTGAAATTGCGTTTAGTTAATTTTTTAAGATATTATTTTGAGTATAATAAAAAATAAAATCGTATTTGGTTATAATTATTAATTGATATATTATAACATTGTTGATAAGTATTAAAAAATAAAAATAAAAAAGAAAAAATAACTTTCAATCGTTTTTTAATTCTTTCACAAAAATTATTCTTATTGTTTTTTGTTTTCATTTTCATTTTCAAAACATTTACTAAGTAAACAACGCGATTTGCGTGCCTCAAAAGACGTAAAAAAATATTTTTATAAACAAGTAAAAATCAATTCCATATGCACCCTTAAATTTTGGTCATTGAAGGAAAAAAGACCCGTAGACAAGTAGAAACTAGTGACTCCGAGAGCGAAAAAGACATTGCAAGGATAACAGCTTTTATTGTCTCTGTCTCTTAATTATTGTGCTTCAAAGAGGGAAAACAAAATAGAGAAATTAGGTGAGCCAACCGGTTTTGAAAATCTCTTTTTTAAAAAAATATCAGGTTTTTTTTTTAATGAATGTAACTTGTGAATGGTCAATCATATCCGATTAATCAGTAATTAATTACTAAATCAACCAGATCGATAAACCATAGAGTATCACACTAAAATATCTGATGTCTTCGAATGATGGCTGTATAGTATCACAGAAGGATACCAATGGTCATTAGCTGACTATTATCAGTTGCCATAATTTTTGTAACATGGTGGGTTACCTCAAAGTAACATGAGAGGATATCGGTGACCATTGATAGGTCATCTCCTGTTGTCGAAATTTTTAGTGTCACGGCTGGATACCTCAAATATCATGGTAAATGCTAAATACCGATGGACACCGGTAAATAATATAAAAGGAGAAAGAGAGAAATAGGCTCAGATTTGAGATGAATTAAAATTAATAGGCCAATAGTCTACATAAGTTAATAAATAGGCCAAATTACTGTTTTCATCCATAACTTGTCTGATTATGAACCATAACTTGACAAGTTATTATCTATAATTCACGATTTTTGTCCATAACTTGTCTGACTATGAACTATAACTTGACAAGTTTTTCCATAACTTATTTGGTTATGAACCATAACCTGACAAGTTATGATCTATTAATTTCTATAACTAAAAATTGACCTATATACTTTCTTAAGCTTTTCATATTGGCATATTTTCTACTGTTTCCCTAATATTATATTACTATTAGGGGTACCTATAATAGTAGGGTTGTGAAAATGGTTAAGGCCTAACAGGCCAGCCAGTGGCCTCCTATTCGGCAGGGTGCAGGACCCAGCCCAAGTATCCGGGCCGGGCCGGGCGTAGGTCTTCAGTCCTACTCGTGTAAGTACTCTAGGCCCCGTTCATTTCGCTGATTCGAGTTTTGCTACAGTAAAAAGCTCTCACAAACAATCACATCTAACTTTTTTGCTACAGTAAAAAGCTCTCACATAAAATCACATCTCAACTCGAATTAAAAACTCGAATCAGCGAACTAAACAGACCCTAAATTATGACATTTTCTGCAAGAACTTTTTTCTCCAGACCATATGGCATGGATTTGTGGGATTTCTCTTTCAAGTAGTGACCTTATCCAAACAAGTGAAGCCAAAATGTCTTCTATTCAAGGCGTGAAAGGTGGCCGATCAAACTCAAATTAAAAATAAGAGATAATAATATTTATTGAACAAATGGACATATATCTTTTTCTTGCTCCAAACGTACCGATATAATTGATTAATTTTAAAAATGGTGAATGGAATGATCATGGATCATGTTTTTGGAAAAAAAAAAAAAAGTTAGAAATATTAGGAATAACAATAGTTTAACTTATTATTCGTGATTTAAATAAAGAAAAAGCATTATAAAGAGGAGGAAAACTACCTGAAGATTAATTTATTGCGGCATTTTCTCAAGTTGTGCAATCTTGAGAAAATATTGCGGCTCCAGACAATCCTTGTATGCGTTGCACTACAATTCTATAATTAATTTATTTTTTGGTAGATATACTATAATATATCTTTTTATAAACTTGAAGCAAAAGCTCTCCCAGCCCAATAATAATAATAATACAACGATAATAAAAGGATCACCTGATTGGCTGATCATTGCCAACTTCAAAGTGGGGACAGCCAATTCATTCCCATAATTAATTCCTTCATTTTTTTTTTTATCCTTTCACGAGATACCAAAAATATCGAAGAATCTACTAAAAAAATATCTCCCTCTCTTATATTTATATAGATATATATGTATACATATATATAACTAATTCAGAGTGGGAAATAAAAATTATCAAGGACAATGAGTCACGTTAGTCTCTTATCTCCTTTTTCCCCTCATTTTCCTTAGACACACATGCAAGTCTTTTGATCATCCAAGTAGTGATGGGATTAATCACTTTTTTTTTTAATTGTTCACATTTTGTGCATAAGCAAAACATTCATTACAATAGTTGTCAACTATTTTGTTTTAAAAAATAATAATCAACTATTTAAAGTTGACGCTTTTTGAAATTTAATAATTGGTCTTCTCCTTAATTAAACAGATTTTTCTTTATATTCCGTATATGAACTGACAACATCTTCTCTTGGGGTTTATACAAGGCTTTTTGATATCAGTTTTAATCCATCAATAAGTCTTCTTCTTTTCTGCTTAATTATCAACAATCTTTAATCATTTCACGAACTCTGAAGAATGGGAAGACAACCTTGTTGTGACAAGATTGGGCCGAACAGAGGTCCATGGACTGCAGAAGAAGACCAAAAGCTTGCTAACTTGATTCTCAACAATGGCATCCAATGCTGGCGACTTGTTCCTAAGCTTGCAGGTACTATATATATTTACACATAAATGTCAAAATCTTTTTCAACTATATTATATGTATGTGTGTATATTTGTATATGTGATTAATATCATTTATATGGTCATGACGTATTAGACTTGAAGAGGTGTGGAAAGAGTTGTAGATTGAGATAGATTAGATGACGTTTAGTTTATGTATTTAGAATCATGATTCAGAACTATTCTCGTTTTACGTATGTTTTTTGTGAGAGAAAAACACTGTAGAGAACCATGAATCATGATTCAGAATCAGGAACGAATATAGAAAACAAACGTCTCCTAAATTATCTGAGACCCGACCTTAAAAGGGAAGCTTTCTCAGCTTGGTAACAGGTACTCTTGCCAGATTTTATTTATTTTTTCTTCATTTATTACCTTTTTATAAAAAAGAAATCAAGTGATGACCATAATCAAGAGAAAATAAAAACATCCCAATTAAATTAGTACCGTCACTCTCTATTTCACATGATGAATAGCCGACTTTATAATAAATGAAAAAGAATATATAAACCGGTCAAGAAAAGAGGAAAAAATAAAAAAGGATCCCAAGGCTTAAAAAGGCAAAGAACAAGTTCAAAAAAAAAAAAAATAAACAACCCATAAGAAAACATTATAACCCCATTTTTCTTTGATTTATTGCTTCACCATTGCATTTTTACATAATAACATGTGATGGTTTTTTTTTTCCTCTCTCTTTGGATAGGTAGTCAAAAATTGCAGCACAATTTCCCGGTCGAACAGATAATGAAATAAAAAACAACTGGAACAGCAAAATCAAGAAGAAACTAAGGCTAACTGGATTAAACTCTCAGACTCACAATCCCATAAAGCATGACCAAGAAAAAGGAACTAAATCTGAACTCCACTGAAGAACAAGCAAAGTTCACCCCACTAGGAGCAGAACACGGTACTGAGTATCCAAGTTCTGATAAGGAAAATCATATATTGAAGAGAGAAAATGGAAACGACATTTGTGGATCAAGTGGAAACGACAATCTAATTGGGAGCATCTCCGGAACGTCCATGATCTTCCAATCTGATGCTTCCATCATTGGCAATGCCTTTTCTTCAGGACTAGTTGAAGATGTACAGAACAATTGCTCTCATGGGACGGCTTTAACAGCCTTGAAGATGTTTCTTCTGTTGGAGATATACGGTTAAGAGTTTGGTCGGTTGAATATTGTACATCTTTCAGTTTTTTATTTTCTTTTTCTGTATGCTGCGACATAGAGATGTCAAAAGGGCCATGGCCGGCACAGCCCATCTAACCCCAGGCCCATGGTGGGCCTGGGCCGTGCAAGGGGTCGGCCTGGGCCGTGCATAAGAGTCAAGGCCGGGCCCGAGCCCAGGCCCCTCACGGGCCGACCCTGGCCCTTTTATTTTTTTTTACAATATTTAATTAAAAATATAAAATATATCATATGTCCTCAAAAGATGTAATTTTATTGAATTGAGATAATACGAATAAGTACACATAAATAGTTGCATCGTTAAAAACCTTGCCAAGTAAAACTCATGGGGAGATCGGGACAAAACCTTAGCAAAGAAAAAAAATGCAATATTTTAGGATAAGTAAATTACAATACCTAAGTGCTTTCAGAAGATTCTGTTATGTCTAAACTCAATCTTAACTTAATTTTCTTAATGCACTTGAGTTTCACTTATGATTAACAATTTTTTTTAGGATTTTTTTATAATTTCATATTTGATGACAAAAAAAATGGCTGGTTGACTGTACGACATAGGTTAGCCAATTGGCTCTAAAATGCCTCAAACTTCATTAAAATTTCATGTCGCGGGCATGGCCCTTCGTGTGTCTGGGCCGTGCCTGGACCTGGGCTGCCGGCCTTAAACATAAGGCCCAACCCATGCCCTTTTAGCGTGCCAGGCCGGCCCGACCCATATCAATATAGGATCAGATTGAGCCGAATTGACCACTATAGCGGGCTGGGCCAAGCCGTCCACATATGGCCCGACCCAATTGACACCCCTACGGCGACATATTTGGATGGCAACAAAAAGTTGCTCTTTTCTTTTCCAGCTTAACTTAAAATTCATCATTAAGCATCTCACTTACGATAATCCGGAGGTAATACATGATTTTGAAAATATTAAAGGAAGCTATTATAGCTTAGCAGTGGCAGAGCCACGTGATAGTGAGTAGAGACATTTACCTACTCAGAATTTTAAAATTTTGATTTTTAATTTTGAAATTAAAAAAAAATGTTGTGCATCTATTTTATTAATAAGAAAAATTATAACTATGCTTTCACTAAATGATTCTATTAAAAATAAATAAATTTGACTCTATCACACGATTATGTTGGGATAGAAAGGTTATGCTTGATCAATACATACCATGATTAATATGAATTAGCTCCAAATTTGGAATCAAAAAGGGGGGAAAAAAGAAAAGAAAAAGAAACCGAGGTTTATTATCCTGAAATTTCATCTAATTTCATTAAATTATACTAGTCTTTTCTTTTTTTTACTCTAATACAATTATAATGTGATCTCAAAGTTAAAAAAATGGGAATTGAGCAGTTTTTCATACCAAAAAGTTCTCCAAGCAAACAACACATGAAAATACACTGCCGAATATACACCGCCGAATAAGGAATGACGAATGTAGACATAAAACGACGTCGTATGCTGCGTCCCAATTATGCCCGTTAGATCCTTATCCACGGCAAGTTGTTTCTGGATTCCTCCAGAACCCCCGTCCCCTCTACATTATCCATCCAGAAACGTCCGACACTTCCCCTTTATATAAATCCCACAGCCCATTATTTTCTTCACAACTTAAAAAAAAAAAAAACTTCTACATAAAACGAAACAAAATTCCCACCAAGAAACACCGAGAAAAAAAACAAGAAGGAAAAAAAAAATGTCTCAAGCTCTGTCAAACCTGGGCATTTTTCTTCCTCTATCATCACAGAAAAAAGCCAGTAAGTCTCTCAAGCTCCAATCTTTCTTCAAACCGATCGAAAATGGAAGCTTGAGCCACAAGAAGCACAAGGTCATGGCCATGGCAGGGGAAACCAGAGACAATCTCGACCACCTGCAGAGAGTCACCAAGCAACCGCCGCCAAAGAAAAGGACCGCCCCAACACCTCCAATCGGTAACTAATTCAAAACCCCAATGAAAAATAAATAAATTTTTATTCTTTCGGATTTCCATAAACTGAATCAAAATTTTTATTTTTATTGTTTTGTTGCAGGATTGTGGGACCGGTTTCCCACGGCGAGAACGGTGCAGCAGATGATGGAGACGATGGAGAGTATAATGGATGACCCGTTTGACTACTCCGGTGAGTGGCCGTCGCCGGCGGGTACGTTTGTGAGAGGAAGGACGCCGTGGGAGATAAAGGAAGGGGAAAAGGAGTACAATATGAGGTTTGATATGCCAGGGATAACCAAGGAGGACGTTAGAGTCTGGGTTGAGGAGAAAATGCTGGTCGTTAAGGCCGAGAAGGAGGAACAAGGAGGAGAAGGAGATAAAGAATGGTCGGCTAAGAGTTATGGAAAGTATAGCTGCCGAATTGCTCTGCCGGAGAATGTGCAGCTTGAGAAGATTAAGGCTGAGGTCAAAGATGGGGTCTTGTATATCACCATTCCTAAGGCCTCCACCACTTCCAAGATTTTGGATATCAATGTTGAATGATATATGTGGGAGAAAATTTAGATCTGGGAGGATGAAAAGAATAAAAAATTCAGAAAGAAGGGTTTGAGGCGTATAGGAATATTTTTCTTTAAGATTTTATTTGTTCTCACTTCTCAAAGTTTGTTAACGAGTTCTAAATGACAAATTACCCTCAAGATACAATAAATCCTTGAAACAATATCAAGGAAAAAATATTAAGTTTCAGAACAATGTATGTAATCTGTATTTTTTGAAGTCTATTGTATAAAGACAGGGATGCATCCATCCTCTTTAAGAGTTACAACCTTTCACATAAAGATATCTTTTTTTGTTGATGGTTATCTTTTATATGCTGATACATTTATAATAATAGTTATTTCTATTGTTAATAAGTGTTCAGATATGTGAGAAAACATATTACAAATAGATACAATGGTTTGAGACCTTTTCAGATCACAAAAACACACGAACACATTTTCTGTCGAAGATTTACGTTGCAGCGCTCAAACGCACGCTGCAGCGCACGCTACTGTGCGCTGCAGCGCGCGTGCCTAGCAAAACAGACCCGAGAGGTCTGTTTTGCGCAGGCTGCAGCGCCCAAACGCGCTGCAGTGCGTCCGTGCACTGCAGCGCGCACTCTTTTGCGTTGCAGCGCGTGCTTGCGTCAGCCTACTCTTTCCGAATGTGTTTTAATCCAATTTTATGATATCAAGATTGAGAGATATATTACAATCTCTCTAATAATCTCCCACTAGATTGTAATATTTCTTCAGAATTAACAATGATAAACACATACATACATGAAAGTATCTTTCGATTTTAACCTTTACTTAGTGACTATACTTTAAAGTATTCACAAAACAATAGTGTGCTTTGCATTAAATTTTGTCTCTTAAGCAAATACCGAAAATATATCACATATGTGTTATCTCATATTTCAAAACTGTTCCAATCGTTTAGCACTATTCCGGCCTTGTGCTCTATCTTGGATTCATGAACATTTACAAGACTAAACCAAGGTCTTATTAGGAACGGCACCATTCCTTATGTTCACTTAGGTGAAGTTCGAATTATATCTCTAGCTACTAAGAGACTCGAACTTCATTAAGAGTTAAAACTCAACCTCAACCACGTAGCTATTTTTGCACCGATATCCTGGAAGGGACTAATTAAAGTTCGGTGCTAACCCGGTCACATAACAATAATTTGTTCTTACCCATTTAACTATGGAATAGCGGTACAACTATTACATAGTTGGGTTACCATCATTGGTGACTCTTTCAAAGAAAGGTTTCAGTC
>NW_010362482.1:186728-188980 GCF_000414095.1 Morus notabilis
GGCCTTGTGCTCTATCTTGGATTCATGAACATTTACAAGACTAAACCAAGGTCTTATTAGGAACGGCACCATTCCTTATGTTCACTTAGGTGAAGTTCGAATTATATCTCTAGCTACGAAGAGACTCGAAATTCATTAAGAGTTAAAACTCAACCACGTAGCTATTTTTGCACCGATATCCTGGAAGGGACTAATTAAAGTTCGGTGCTAACCCGGTCACATAACAATAATTTATTCTTACCCATTTAACTATGGAATAGCGGTACAACTATTACATAGTTGGGTTACCATCATTAGTGACTCTTTCAAAGAAAGGTTTCAGTCCCATTCCACTAGATGTTTCTTTGACTAAGTCTCTTAAAAGACCTTTCGTCAAAGGATCCGCTAGGTTCTTGTTTGTCCTAACATAAACAATATTAATAACACCATCGGTTATTAATTGTTTAACATATTCATGTCTCAAGCTAATATGTCTAGATTTACCATTATAAACATTGTTATAAGCTCTAGACAAAGAAGCTTCACTATCGCAGTACAAAGACATAGATGGTATCGGTTGTGACCACAACTCAATATCAAGCAATAGATTTCTTAGCCATTCTGCTTCTTTGCCTGCAGCGGCAAGTGCTATAAACTCACTATCCATCATAGAGTGAGTTATGCACGTTTGTTTCTTAGAAGCCCAAGAGACGGCTCCTCCTGCAATTGTAAAAATCCACCCAGATGTAGATTTATTATCACTTGCACTTGTTATCCAACTTGCATCCGAGTACCCTTCAAGTACGGTCGGATAGTCATTATATGACAAACCCAAGTTAATGGTTCTTTTAAAATAACCAAGTACTCTTCCAATTGCATTCCAATGTTCGATACCCGGGTTACTCGTGAACCTAGACATTTTGCATACCGCAAATGCTATGTCGGGTCTTGTACAATGCATAGCATACATTAAGCTACCGATCGCACTAGCATATTCAAGCTGTGCCACAGCTCTGCCTGCATTTTCTAGTAATTTAATACTAGAATCATATGGGGTATTTGCTTCTTTAAACTTCAAATGATTGAATTTAAGAAGCACCTTCTCAATATAATGAGATTGACACAACGAGTAACCCCCACTATGCTTCCTCACTCTTACGCCTAAGATAGTATCTACTTCACCAAGATCTTTCTGCTGGTTCTCGAATCGAATTCGGGTGCGAAAGCGTGGCGGGGAGACGGATCGTGTATAACAAAAATTTTCATAAAACTTTTGAGATACTCTATAGATTATATTAATTTATGCACGAATAAATTAATCGCATTAATTTACATCAAGAACTTGATCCCGGAAAAAATACTTGGAAGCCGACTCGGATGATATCTTGAGTTCTTTGACCACGAACAATCCTTGCTCCAATCTTTGTGTTTAGAATACCAAAGTCTTTCACGTCAATTCCTAGATTCCACGTAGACGTGTGTATGGGCACACGTAAGACAAAATAGGTTTCTTAAACACTCCAATTTTCACAAACACCAATGTATGCACGATGTGAAATTTTTGGAAAAAAATATTTTTGCTCTCTTTTTCTTCAATGAGAAATTCGGCCACCAACAATTAGGGCTGAAAAAATTATTTCAAAATTGTGTCTACAATTTTCTATCATTCTCATATTTAAAGAGTAGAAGTCAAACTTCAAAACAGAATCAAATCCCTATCTCTAATTTTGAATTTTGAACAACAAAAATTTCCTCACATTATCCCTAATGTGGCTGGCCACCCTTAGGGTTTTCTAACCCTGTGTGTGGCGCCAATTCTGATCGGGAAGGATGAGAAAAATCATCTTTTATCCTGTAGTCCAATTTTGACTCAAATTCAAATTTCAATTTAAGTCAAACTTAAATTAATTTGAATTCTAAATTGAACAACTTATCAAATAAGTTTAAATGGATAAATCTAGATGTGTTCAAATTCAAATTTAAATAATCACATTATTTAAATAATAATTAATTCTCAATTAATTATTTTCGAGTATTTAATTTATAGAATTCCTTAATTCTAAAATTTCCCATTTTACCCTCTGTGTCTGGTAGAATTACTAGGACGACGCGAGGACTAATGGACCTATAATCCCGAGCTCCAATAAAATTAATAATCAATTAAACACTTTAATTAATTAATTAATTCTATTAATTCCAATAGTTACTCCACTATAAACTTGGAATTGCACTCTCGAAATTATAGACATAAATTACTTCTAAACTGTGAAGTG
>NW_010362482.1:189778-190473 GCF_000414095.1 Morus notabilis
TTGAACTTCTTGTCATTATTGACTTTGAAGTTCTTTGAAAACTTACTGGCTTCGGCAACATTAACTTTAGAGGAATCAACATTTTTGTTCTTGGAATCACGAGACTTAGTCTCTTCTTCTATTCTCAAGTGTTTTTGTAATTCTTCCAAAGTTATGTCATCTCTCCTATGAAGGAGTTTCTTTCTATAACCATTCCAACTTTGAGGCAATTTAGCAATAATTGCCCCCACTTGGAATGATTCAGAAATCTCAACCTTCAATTCACGAAGCTTAGTAATAATGACTTGCAATTCATGTATTTGATCTAGAACGGACTTGGTGTCAACCATGACATATTCTAAAAATTTCAAGATAAGAAATTTGTCCGTACCTTCCTTCTCAGTTTTGTATTTGTATTTGAGAGCGCTCCAAATCTTCACCGGAGACTCCATCGAGTTATAAAGATCGTAGAGCCTATCGGAGAGAGTGTTGAGAATATGACCCCGGCACATGATTTCATCATCTCCTCACTTCTTCCTTGCGGTCTTCGATTCTTCATAATCATCCTCTTTTGGTTCAGGAAGAGGCTCCAATTTTGGATCAAGTACGTAGGCGATCTTAAGCACAGTGAGAAGGAAGAACAACTTTCCTTTCCAGCGGGTGAAGTTGGTACCATCAAAACGATCAAGTTGAACATTAGGATTGAGGAAAGACGT
>NW_010362482.1:194053-251961 GCF_000414095.1 Morus notabilis
ATATTTTTTTTTTTTTTTCTTTGTTTTTATCTTCCCTTGAAGATCGGTGCGGTTCCTTTCTATCAAATGAATTAATTTCTTTATCTGTTATTTTGCCTTTTGCAGAAAAAAAAAAAAGGTGAACACAAGTTTTTTTACTTCTTTTATCTTCTATTTTCCGATTGAGAATCTCTGCATTAGAAACAAAGCTAACGCTTTCTGTCATGAACAACATGCCGTACAAAGGCTTGTACCCGAGCAATATTTCACGCGATCTTACTTCTTTTTTTCTTTTTTTTTAATATGATTTTACTAGTATTTTTTTTTTTTTTAAAATTAAGTTGCTTTCCCACAATGTTTCATTGATAGATTTCTTGTTGTGAATGAGAGATGATGGCGGTTGCCGTTTATAGTCTATTGAGTTTTGCAAGGGACGTTGTCGTTTGTAAAATTTACGTCGTTTTATATACTTTTGTAGTTGTTGCGAATAATTCATGATTTATCAAGGAGACGTTGGGGAATATATCGTTTTCCCGACATTAATATGCTGTCGTTTATAGCTGAATAGGAAATTGTTCTTCTAACATGTTGTCTGTAAATATCTCGTCGTTTACAGGAGACGTTGTCCCTAGAAAATAAAATTAAAAAATAAAAAATAAATAAAGAAGAAAATTCATTGCCCAAAAAAAAAAGGAAGATCCCTTAAAAAAAAGAAAAAGAAAAAGAAAGAAAGAAACAGAAAAAATCGGGGTCCTTCAACTTTCTTGGCGATGTAACAACAATATCTCCTTTTTCTGAAAAACAAAAACAACAATATATCTCCTTTTCTTTTTGAATTATTCTACAAAATTTCATTAACATATAATTTCTATTTGGACCAACATTAATCCCTATTTATCTTTCTCTTGAAAATTGATAAAAGCGCTTTGTTTTCTTTTGTTTTTTTTTCTTGATTAGATTTCGGAATCTCTCTCTCCATTATAAACAAAGATGATTACTTTATGTCACCAACACACGGTTCTCTCAAAGTCAAAAACGCTAAAAAATGGCGTTATTTTAAGAATCTTGAACCGACACCAAGCATATTCATAGCAAGAAAAAGAAGCCGTTGCAAAATCTCCCCTTGTTTGGACAAGACTGCCCTATTAATTTCCTTGGTTTAAAATTTAAATTACCTATAATAATAAATAATACAAATTTGCATATTTTGTCCATCCATTCCAAATTAGCGCACAAATTAAAATCAAGAGATTCTTTGCACATAAAAAAGTCCACGACTTTCCCATCCCAGTACACCATTATTACTATATAAAAATTAAAAAATTAAAAATAAAAAGGAACTAGACGTTGGGATTAAAAAAGAGCTTTTTTTCCATCAAATGGGACCCAATTAATTCACAAATCACACTCATACTCGTACTCATACTCAGACTCTGAACACTCCACTCGATTGGAAAGTTTCAAACTTTTTCTTCATAGATTCGTTTGGTAATTTTTTTTTTCCTGGGAAAAGGAAAAAAAGAAAGTTTTTTTTTTTTTTTCTTTTTCCTGCATTTCTTGGGTGTCAATTCAACGGTGAAATGGACCCAAGAGGGAGCTTGTAGTGATTCAAATTTAAAGAGTCGTAAAGGGTCTCGGAGCGTGCTAGAAAAGAGGCTTAGATATCACCAAAAAAAAAAAAAAGATAAGTTGAAAGATTATTGTGTCGTGAGTTGTAACTTGTGTGTTAATTCTTTTAACAAATTAAGTTGAAACGACAGAAAAATGGGGGAGTTGCCATGTCTCAGGAGATCATTCTCTCAGCCTTCTGGGGGTTTTCGTGAAGCCAAAGAGGTTAGTTTGCAACACTACTAGTATTGCATTGCAAAAATGTAAACTTTTGCGTTTTCTTGGATTTTTCATTAGTTTTCACGCAATGGGTTTCTCATACTTTCAAGAAATCTTTCGAGGGTATTCAGTATTTTTGCCCAACTTCTCTCTCTCTCTCTCTCTCTCGCTGTATTTTTTTTTTCTCCTTTTCCCGTTATGATTTGTTTGGCTGCCGAGACTTTATGGAAGGAAATAATAATAATAATAATAATAATAATAATAGTAATATTAACAATAACAGCTTGAAAATGGACGTGGAATGGATTAAAATGGCTGTTATAAACCTTCGAAGCTTTCTTTCTGTTATGTAGATTCGATTCTTTAGGAACCAAAATGAGCGTAACTTATGCTGCTTTGGTGGTTCTTGGTTTTTGGTGGTTCTCGGTTTGATCTTATAATGTTTGTTAGCTTTTATTTTTATTATTATTATTATTATTATTATTATTATTATTATTGTGATGAGATTTTGATGTTATGGGTCGATATATTTATGAAAATCAAAGCAATTTTTGTGTTTTTTTGTGTTTGTGTGAGGTTATTTGTCACGATGACTTGGCTTTTGAAGAGTTTGTGAGAAAATTGAATGCATTTGTTATTGCAGGGGGACCCCTTCCGCGCACTAGGCGAATCCGTCTCTTTCGGTAGGTTTTTGACAGACTCCCTGGCTTGGGAGAGATGGTCGGCATTCTCCCACAATCGGTACTTGGAAGAAGTTGAGAAATTTGCTAAACCGGGTTCTGTTGCTGAGAAGAAAGCCTACTTTGAGGCACATTACAAGAGAAAAGCTGCAGAAAGAGCGGCAGCCTTGCTCGAGGCTGCAAATGTGGTCACCACTTCAAATGTTGTAGAGCAGCCAGCAACTGAAGACAAGAAACGCAATGACTCTTTAATGGAGTCGGATATGGTGAAAGGAGAGATCGATGTGGGAGAACAACAGGACAAAGATGTTGCAAGTAATGTCACAATTTGTCCTTCCAATTCAAATTTGTGTGTCGAAAGGAATGAACCGGATGTTTCGGAGTTGGAAGGGGGAGGGGGAGGGGTGGCAATTCAAGAAAGTATGGACGTGGAGAGTTCTAATCCAGTTGAAATTTCAATCCCGCCAGAGAATAATGTAGACCTCAATAAGATTGAATCTACCACGGAAGAGAATATGCTTGGTAGTGAGGTAAACTTTCTTTCTTTCACTCTCTTTTTTGAAGACTGTTGATTTGTTTTTAGGGGTTTAATTGTTAGTATCTCATTAACTATGCAGGAAGCTAGAGATCAAGAGATTATAGCTTCAGCAAGCAAGAAAAGGTCATCCAGCTCCTCATCAAAGTCAACATCCCAAAACAAAGCATACAAGACCTTGTTATCTCCCGCCAAACAAATGACCCATGTACAAACCACGAAAGCGAACAATCTTGCTTCAAGGAGTAAGAATTTTGTGGAAGACATGGTTAATAAAAAGAATGCAAAATCACTTCACATGTCAATTCATTTCTCTTCTCACTCTGGTGGTGAAAGCAGCAAGACAACTTCGCCTATTATACAAAAAATCAAAAGCTTGAAAAATTTCACAGCTTCACTCAGTGTCTCCAAGAATAATTCAGCTTCTTCACAAACAAAAACAAAGGTATCTACTTTTTTCTCCAACATTTGTTTGATTAATGCCAATTTCTTCCTTCGTTTGTGTGGCCTAACGCAAATTTACTTGCGAACTTTAGGCATCTGTAAATGAATTAAAGAGACCGTCATTAAACCTCAAGTCTGAAGATAGAAGGTATTTTACTTTCTTTCCATTAAAAATTCGTTTACCCTTTGTGCCACTAAGACTTATTCACACTGACATGATATATGTATCTTACAGTAATAGGCCAATGTTAAACAAGTCCGTGGCCGGAGGAATAATAGCAGATCAGAAGCGAAATTCCCCCTCAAAAGAGTAAGAATACTGCACCTTTGTGTAAATTTATTTTGCCAGTACTATATGTCAATTTTCCTTTCCTGTTTTCCATCACTTTTTACTTGTGTAAATCTTCGTTCATTGATCTCATGTCACATTATATTCACATTTTTCTGATTTTATTTTCCATATTGATAAATTGTCACTAAATTACAAAGGTACTGCTTGGATTTACCTTACAAACTGTTTCTATGCAGAAACTCCAAATCCCCAAATGGCCGAGGAAGCAAACCACGGTCTTCTCTAATAACCTCTCCTTTCAGCCTTAGAAGTGAAGAGCGAGCAGCGAAACGAAAAGAGGCAAGATTAAAGACCATTGTACTTTTCATTCAGTCCTTATAATTGTAATTTACAGTTGTGCTAACACTTCCTTTTGGGGTCATTTTCCACGGCAGTTCTATGAGAAGCTCGAACAAAAAAGGAAGGCAGAGGAGATCGAAAAGAAGCATCTGCAAAAAAGATACCAGGTTCGAAACATGACCTTTCTATATCTAGTCCTTAGAAAAGCAGTCATTCAACCTTGTTTAGCTGAAATGGTTAAAGGTTGGATACGGAAAATTTTCTCTGCAGGACGTTAAGAAAGTGCAGCAAAGAACCAGCTCAAAAGCCAAACCAAATGAAGGTTTGTGTCCTGGATCACAATTGTCAACGAGTCACATAAAGAAGGTACTCACGTGTTTCTTTTAAACTCCTTTGTAGGTTAAAAACACCCCATAATTTGGTATGTTGAATGGTTTTTATGATCGTTTCGGTTAGTCAACGTCGAAGACAACATGTGGGTAATAGATATGTTGTGCTCAACGTTCAATTACCAGTTTCTTACTAAACACTTTTGCTTCTTAGTTTTCTGTTCTCATTTTTCTTCATTATTGGCTGTATGGTTGTAGGTCTCTGAATGTAACTTATACATCCCTCTGAATTTTTCACCCTCCATCTTTTTACTATTCTGTTTCTAATTAACATAAGAATAACTTTGTCCTTCAGATCCCTCCGACACAGCCTAGATCACCGTTGCTTGGAAGGAAGACAACTACCAGCAAGATCTCGGATGCAACTTCTCGTTCTTTAGCCAATACCGAAAGTTCCAAGTGCATCGAAAATAAACGAAGCACAAATTGGCCAGTCACTTCTCGCTTGCAGAAGAATGCACGCGAGAATGCATCTCCAAACATCCAGAGTTCAGCACTAAAACGATAGGGACAACCGTGTAAGAAATTTGTATGGAAAGTACAGTTGAAGTAGCGATTGATCCATCATCACCTGGAGCCACTTCTGTAATTAGACATTTGGGGGTGATTGTGATATGTGTTGTGGTCTGCTTTCAACATCAGTTAGGAAAGTTTTGCAGGATTTCATCTCCGTGGAAAGTGCATAGAAATTTTCTTTCCTACCAGTTTTGAAATTTATAGCATGAAAAAGCAACTTCTGATGTAACCAGACAAAAGTTCGTATAGAGTATGGAGTTTTATACTAAATGCTCAACTTTGCATTAGAAGAAAATTGATTTATTATTATTATTATTTTTTTTTTTTAGCACAAACCTGAATTTGCAAGCCTGATTTATTATGTTCTCCGAGCATGAGCCTGATTTATTAGTTAAAGAAAATAATCATAAGTCAACAAGGGCAATATCATATTTGTTGTTATTTTGCAGTTAACTTCTACTCTGTCTCAGTTTTCTGGTTTTATGAGAACGGAGTACAAAGTTATTGGAGCAAGCTTATGATGCTTTATGGTTGCCATCACTGCTATCATACACATCTCAACATCAAAAAACCAAACTGGTCAGAGAAATAATATCTCAATCCATTAATTTAAAGATCCACTTAAAAACTGGTTCATCATTTAGGGACAAGCAGAAAAGATCATCTTCATCCAAGACCGAGCAGAAAGAGCTGGCTGAGCAGTCAAGTCAATAGGCTTGGTCTAATATGGCATATTCTGTCATATCACAGGGATACTCGTAGCCGAACCTCAGTGAATCATACAAGTGAATGGGAACTTCATTGATGAGCCCTGCATCGATGTAGTCCGAAAATCCTAAGTTTCTGACTCCTAGAGTGTCTCCATAGGAATCCCCTTGAAACAAAACTTGCAAGTCATCCTCAAAAGAGGCAAGAGTTGAAGATGACCCGCTTGCTAAGTTTAGGACATCTCTTTGAGCAGACTCTATATCAGCAGTGCAACTTAAACAAGAGGCTTGTGTAGTAAGGGATGATGTACAAGGGTAAATGGGCTCAAGAGCTCGTTGATGGTTTACTATGTTGGACTTGGAACTTTGAGGAAAGGGATCGAGTATACTTACTTTTGGACTAGGATCACTGATTTGGTTGCTTCCATATTCAGGACAAGGAGGCTTACTCTTAGTGGGACCAGATATGCCTCTCTCTGCAGTACATGGAATTGACTGTAGAGAATCAGCATTGACATGGTTCAATGGATCAGGCAGTGGCAACTTGGTGAAGCCATTTTCTAAGTGGACAAATGGCGTATGTTCTTGTCCAAATTGAACATCTGGTACTTCACCCCAATAAGACTTTGTTGGGATACCGGAATTGAAAGCTGCAAAGTCGACTTCAGATTCCAATGGTTGGAAAGAACGGTTGAAGCCCATCTGTGAATTCTTGGTCTTGTGAGAATCAGGAAGGTTCACTGGGGGTCTCTTGGGTTCCATGACTGGCTCTGAGATTATGCTCTTCAGATCATCTTCATGGCTGCTGGGGTCCACAGTCCTGGGAAGCAAGCTATTGCCAGAAAATAGGTAGCTGCTATTCACAACATCACTTTGGTGAATGGAGCCAAAGCTTCCTGGAGGATCTTTTGGAGATGCATCAGAATGCTTCATGCCAGAATTCTCCTTTTCTTTTTGTAGCCTGCTCAAATAAAGGCGGTACTTCTGTATTGTTTGAAATTTCAATGCAAACATATCAGCTATCACATTCACAGTAGAGTTTTCCCTTGTTTTAACTGAACCATTTTAATAAAACCAATCATCATCACATCTAATTCCAGCCACAAAAAATAAAATAAATAAATAAAATAAAGAGGCAGAAGTTTGTAAATCTTCTTGGTATTTGTAACAAGAAAAAAAAAAAAAAAAAAAAGAGGGAACTACATATAGAAGCAATAGCAAGATCATATATAATAAATATTTTCGAGTATATCATAATGCTTCATCCCACCAAAAGAAAATTTTGTTTTGTTTCTTTTACTTTTTGTAGTCTTCTGAAGTAAAAGTGGTACTTCTGCACAGTTGGAAACTTCTCAATTTTCACCTAATTTCACCAGATAATTTCAATAAAACTAAATATGATCACATCTTTTTCCAGCAAATATAATAAAATAAAAGCAAAAGTAAATAAGAACCCATGTCCATTGATCCCATGAAGTTGCAGTATTCCTTGAAATAGCAAAAGTTTGTAAATCATACAAAAAATATGATAACTATCATCAATTAAATCATTAGGATTAGAAGTTTGAGGAAGACAAAAGTCAAAAGTAGAGCATTCCCAACTATCCAAATATTCTGCAGGTTCACATGCCATGAAAGTGTAATATAGACAAATATCTGTCACTACTAAATAAAAATCCTGTCCATAGTATTGTGCAACCAAATTTTTTATTTTAACAACCTAATAATAACCATAATAATCTCATGCAAACTGCTGCGCCAGTACAAAGCCTATTAGAAACAATTTTTCTAGTCATATATTGAGGAAGACTAAAAAGTAAGGTAGAGCTACCTGCAAGTGGCTTGCAACATTCTCCCTTGTTAACCATGGCACATTCATCAGGTCAAGAATTTTTTTGGGACCAACTTCTGCCAAACAGACATTACACATCATGGCTCTGTAGAAGCATAATAAAAATGGTGGCTATATCATTAAAAAAATGACATTAATGACAATTATGCATCCAAACATATATAGCTTAGCATCCATTTTGAAAAATTCCCCATTCAACGATGGTGATTAATGACCAATCTTTGAAAAATAATAGATTGACTTACTGTCAAATCCTATCTGATTAACTGCCTTTACAAATTTCTGATGAAGATCAACTGACCATACTACTCTAGCTTTTTTGGCAGAAGAAGCATCACTAAAGTCTTTCTCATCATGGTTTTTCTCCATATCTTTCCTTTTTCTGACAGAAGTGAGATCGTCCACACTAAGCAAGTGGCCATCATCAGAATAATCTGATCCATTTCTTGTTAAATGCATGCCTTCAATAATACTCTCGTGATTTTCAATATCTTTTATTTCGTGTATTTTCTTTCTAAATACATGTTGCCATATATTCTTGAGTTCTTTCATTCGTATAGGCTTAAGCAAATAGTCACAGGCTCCATGTTGGACACCTTTCATTACTCTACTCGTTTCGCCGTCTACAGACATCACTGCATAGGTGCAAAAACACAACTTGTAAGCACTCAAGCCAAGTAAATAAGAATATCTAGGACAAAGCTTCATTTCTTTTTTCTTTTTTTTGTTCATTTGGCAAAGAACTGACTGATCACGGGGAGATCCATCTCCAGTCCAACATGCTCAAGAAGTTTGAAACCATCCATGTCGGGCATGTTGACATCACTTATAACAATGTCGAACACATCTTTTCGCTCGCGGAGCAATCTTAGCGCGTCTGTTGCTAAGCCGCATGTTGTAACTGTAAGAGAGAAGCAGGGGAAATGATGTCAAAATGAATGAGAAGTAACTTGGCAACATTCTTTCAAAACATTGGCTTGAAAAATATAGATAACCAATTGCGACCATGGCTTTCTTAAAGCCAAATGTAACAATTTCGGAAAGTATTTGATTATATTGGCATGAGATAAGTCTAGAAGAAGGAAAAAGAGAACACTCTTGAGTAATCGTCCTACACTTATCACCTTGATTGATAGAACAAGTTGGAGCGGTATAGGGCTAAATCTATCAATCGGTCTTCAAATGTAACGAATGCCCTTTTGCAAGAAATTTGCTAGAGTGACTATCTAACAAAGTGAAATTGGCAAAGTGATTTTCTTCATTTTTTATAAAAAAACAACCACTCAGTCGTTTTTTTGTAAAAAAGGGTCGTTCTTGTTCCTGGTCGTTCCATAGTCATTTTGCAAATAAAATTTTTTCAAAATTTATTTTGCTAATAAAACTTTTCAATTGAGTCATTTTTACAGTATCTAGATGAAAACTATAAACGCAAAGCCAAAGAAAATACAGAACTTATTTTTCTGCCACACTTCTAAAAAACATAGGCCTACGAAAAAGGTCTGTCCAGCTCTATCGTGTCTCTATATCAAATTTGGCAGAGAACAGCTAATTCTATTAACACTACAACAATCTGAGATCTCTTGTATTATGTTGTGGAGAGTTCTGTGGTACCCTACCGGTTGGACATAGTTCCAGACTGCTCGATCTTCATTAAGGTCTGCTAAATTATCGTATTTTTCTTAATCTAACATGATTTTGATTATGACTAAAGCTTCTTTGCTCTATTTATGAACCGAAGATTTTCTTGGTGGTATTTAACTTAACGATCTACATTATGCCAAGGGGTTGTCATAAATTCTAATCTGATTGAGATTTTATTTTCCTTCATCAAACTAACTTATCAAGAGAATAGCTTCAACCAATTGAGTTGCTTACAACTTATCCTCAATACAGTGGTCATCAGATCATGTACAATTCTGAATGGTAATCATTTTTATTTTTGGTAAATTCCAAGTCTTTATTGCTAGAAAACGTCATGTACTTAAAAGAATCCATCTCTTTGGGTGAGGAAACCAAGCTTCTAGATAAGTAAGAACTAAAAGCAATACTTCAGAGAAGAACACGGAAGTGATTCACAAACAAACATCACTTTTAGTCATTTTCATAACTTGAAAACCCACCTGATTCAATACAGACAAATAGCTACATAGATGCTGAACAAAACACATGCCAAAGCAACAAAAGCAAAAAAATTTACAGTTCTTTCTTCTTTTTTTTTTTTCCTAAAATTTGAAAGCACACCCACATAGCGTTTACACAAAAATAGTCCAAAAATCAATAATCCATAACTTGAAAAAGACTACACAAGAATAAACAACCAAAGTGACAAGAGTGAATCATATTGTAAGGCATGATTTACCTTCGTAAGAACACTTTTTCAGCATCTTTTCTAGAATCCTAAGCCATGTCGGGTCGTCGTCCACAACAAGAACTCGGAGCCCGGCAGGAAAAGCATCACTCCGAGGAGAAGAAAAACCGTTCTCCATGGTGAAAGGAGTTGAAAGAAAAAGAACAAAAGGTTAGTATTGAAGTCTAGGGGGGTTAGAGTAGAACTTTAGCATATGTGAGACTAATATATATGTCACTAACTTCTTAAAAAATATATATATAATTAAAAAAAATACGGTTTTGTTTGGATTTTAACAGAAGCGGACAGATAGAGAATATAAGCGCCTGGATACTAACTGTCTCCGTACCTCATGTTAGACTGTTAGCCTCTAACCACCTTTCTGTTTTTTTTTTTTTTTTAAACACTATTTTCTTATATCAATCTTCAGGCTTAAGAAAAAAAAATGGTAACTTTGAGATATTGGGTGTAGAATAATGAGATAATTAAAAGGGGTAGAATCTAAAGGTGGGGAGAGGAAGAATGTTTGAATAAGCAAAGCATCTTATGACAAAAAAAAAAAAATTATGCATGAATTCATCACATTGAAGCAATCTTAATTTGCTTTGGACAAACTATAAAGCTTAATTTGACTATTTATATGTGTATATTAAAGTCATAATCTTCACGTAAAGAGATACTGATTTTATCATGGTTGTGGTACTTTTACTTGGAACTTGAAAGCACTAATACAAGTTGTTGGTAAAAAAAAAGATTCCACCTAAAAAACAAGCTTTTTCTTTTTCACCTTTGTGTAAAAGGAATAGGTATAAATCATTTACTTATGGACAATTTGAATTCTTGATGTGGAAAAGAGAAAGTAGAAGGATGGTATGGATCCGAGAGAATGTGCAATTAACAACAAGATCCAAATAGCAGGGAAAGAAGATAAGGCTCTCTTTCCTTTTATGTTGTTTATTGTGTACCATGTTGTACCTCATTCGTCACATTCTTTCAAAAGCTTTATGACTAAATTTTCAGCCAAATAAAAAAAAATTGAAAAAAGCTTTATGACTAAATTTGGAAATTGGCCATGATTCAATTGAGACAAAAGCAACATCATTCATTCGTTGTCTTTACTTAAACACACTTTACTCATTTTTCTTATCACAAGGAAAAATATTGTCTCCAATCATTTTGTCTAATATATGATTTAATACAAGAAACAGTACAGTTCACCTTTTTTTTTTTTTTAACTGCAAATACAGAAAATGAAAAAGGAACTAATACCTTATGAGTGTTTAAATTTACACCGCAAAAAAAAATGATGATGATACATCTTAAGAATCTCTGGCATCTCAATAGAACTTTGAGATTAAAATGAAAATGAAAAAAAAAAAAAATGAGAGATCAAGAGAAAGAAGATTGGCATATATTATTACCTTCCTAAGACAATGAGAATAAACAGATTTTTTTTCCCCTTTGCTGACCACTAGAGGAAGATGAAAAAAAAAAAAAAAAAAAAAAAAAAGGAATTACATGTGGAAGCCTTTAACGTTTGGTGAAAGGCACGTGGAATACATTTAGGAGACAAAATGGAAAGCGTTTTAAGAAGAGTAGTGGTTTGGAGAAGCCAAAACCATCTGTACTTGAACACAAAATAAAATCCAATTGACCAAAAAACCACTATTTTTTTTTCGCTTTCTCTTCTTCTTTTTGACATTTGTTATACTTTCAACCAATACATGCATGCCATGCACTCAAGCTCAACTATAGTTGATCTTACTCAATTCTTTTATAAGTCCTTTCAATAAACTCTAAAATAATAAAAGTGGAAGCAATAAGAAAAAAAAAAACTTTTTCATGTTTGGATGCCCAATAATTCACATAGTTTAGAGCATCTCTATGTACTTGGTAGAGAGGTTTCAATTTTTTTAGCTCAATATTTTATTGCAAAATATTTTAATATAAAAAACCTCTTCTTCTCTTAAGAACTATATATTTTTTTTTTTTTTGAATGACACAAATCCAATCTCAGAGAGACAAAATATCTTTATCAATTCAAGTTATCAACCTAATCACATAGCTTTCTTCTGTCTCCAATTAATTAGTGCGTGATTTTCACGCTTTGATAGTATCTTCTTCTAAAGCATGAAAATGGAGAGCTAGAGAGATTCCAAAGTTAAATTAAGTTTTTTATGTTAATTACTTACCGCACTTAAATTTGCATGCAATGTTTTTCAATTCTCAAGAGCACCATATACTAAATATGAAAGCAACTTTAGCTTTATAAAGGAAGAAGGTTCCAATTGCTTTCTGATTTTGCTCTATTTTAACCTCTAGTGACATCTCTAGTGACATAACATGCATGCGTAAATATAAAGAGGGTTAAAAAAAGTTTAAATTGAAATTATGAGTATTACTGATAAAATACTATCTGGGAAAATAAAAATAATTAAAGCTTATGTTCTGATCTCTAGAAGTAGTAGACTTGTCATTATCATTATCGTTAAGGTATATTCCATAAAAAAAAAATTAATCAAAAATGTATTTATGTTATAATTTGAAACTTAAGAGGGAAACGCTTGATACAAATGAAAATTAGGGTTCAAATTGTAAGGAGAATTTATAAAATTTTTCCTATATATTAATTGAGGCCACTATAACCAAAAAGAAAAGAGGAAAAAAAATTAAAAATTAAAGACAAAAAGGTTTAAGACCATAATGTGCCATTTGTTCCATGTTGGTGCCACAGAAAGTTGCATATTCTTGTTGAGGTCCATTTTTTCAGGGAGAGAAAAGGGTTATTTCCATGTTCTAATGATCACTTAATTAAGTTTCGTGACCAATTAGAGCAGGTTTTGTAGCGCACTTTGTGCTATGTGATTTAAGCCTAAGAATAAGTGGCAAACCCATTTGAAGTTTTAGTGTCATCCTCCATAATTTAATCAAGTATTAATGGAGTAATTATCGGTGTAAATTTATCAGTTTCTTTTAAGTGGGTAATTGATATTTGCTTATTGCGGTTCAACTCTCAATAATAGGAGCCTAAAGGCATACTTTTTGAGAGTGGGGTATAGAAGGGCTTTTAAGAGAGAGGAAAAAAAAAAAAAAAAAAACACTAAATGGCTCTAAAAGGAAATGCCCACTTACAAATTCTTTATGTGAAGGAGCATTTTTTTACTTAAAAAGATGATGAGCATGATTGGTGATTAACAAATTGGGAGGATGGACTTCATGCAACTTCTCTTAAGTGGAGAATGCTTTTTGATTAATTTAATTAAAAGTTGGAATATGGCTCTGCCTTATGCTCTCCTATGATGCTTCAGCTGTTCTTGCTCTTTACCTGTTTATTCTCTCTCTCTCTCTCTTTTAACCTTTTCATTTCCAAAATTTTTACTGATACTTCTCTTCCAACTGTTATGTTCAGATGCTGAAGAATGCAATGAGCATTCTTGTTCCCAGAATATGCCAAATCCTATGGTTTGGCACCCCACTTGAGGCCTTGAGGGTGTTTGGTATGCACCTTTACACATAATTTTATTCCCTTTTTTTTTTACATCTTCAACATTTTTAACATGAATTTGTTGAGATAGATGCTCATGTTAATTTATAAGGTTAATGTCGTTGGTGTCTTCTAAATTTTGGGGTCATTCGTAGTTTGCCACTTTCATTTTATCTTCTCAATTTAAAATTTATCCCACTTAATCCTTTTTGTGAAACATTTTGTTAAAATCAGCAGAAAAAAGGGTTAAGTATGATGATTGGTCTCCTTGCATTTGTTTTTAATGGAAGTTCTAATAAAAAAACCGCGTGATCTTACCGTCTCCTTTTCTTCATCCGTGTTTAATAGAAATTCTAACATAAATGAGTTAAGTGAGACCAAAGGATAAATTGAGAGTTTTAAGATTCGAAAATAAGAAACAAACACCTATGAGAATAATCCTAATTAATATTTAGAAATTATAATTTGTGCCCATCATCAGTCAGTATATGGCACTCATCCTTGGCTATGGGCCCAATACTCAACTTCACCTTTGTTTACATAAATGGGCTCTGATGGGTCCTGTCAAAGTCCTGAGAACAACTAGGAACAACTTGATCTGAATTGGTTTCTAAGTTTGTTAATGTAGATGAGTTAAGTTAACTACCATGGCAAGCCATCCATAGTATATATAAAGCTCCTGATTGGAGTTCCTTAAAGACTTAATCAAGGAAATCTAAGACATGAAAGGGAGTTAAACAGAAAAAGATTACGACAAAAGCTTCAATCTTTGCTTGCAGTAAGGGATGGGATGGGGATGGTAAGCGTTTAATCATCCTTGAAAATGCTACAAAAAGAATATTGATGAGTAGCATTGTGCACATCCTAATCTTACACAAAATCAAAAAATTTGTCAAACAAAGATTTTTTTACAAACAATCAACTTCTAAATGTACTAGCCTGGTTAAAAAAAAATTAATTAATTTGCATCAGTCATCAGTCATTTAATGGAGTGATTGTTCTCCTTTGTAAGGTCACGTATTCAAGTCAGACCTCGTATTCGAGTTAGCCTGCAGATGTCTGTAGAACGCGGGACTACTTACCTCTATTCCTATGAACCACTTATTTAACTCTAAATGCAAAATAAAAAGCAATTTCTGTGCTACACGACTATACTAATGAGGTATCATCGTGATGTTAAACTTTGGCAAAGAAATCATATTCAATTCTAGCCATAAACTTCTCTCTCTCTCTCTCTCCAATTATTATAGTTACAGGCAACTGTCAAACCAGCTTTTCTCTTCCACTTCATTGAGCTTGCAAGAGGTAAACAGCCAACAAGAATCAAAGCTTGATAATGACATCAATATTAATAAAGAAAGCGCCTCTAATTCTTGATTCATGACCAAATCAAACAGGGAAGGAAGTGGGGCTCTATTACTATAAAAATCATTATTGCAAGAGAATCAAGTTTTGTATTATTATATATTTGACCCACGTCTTTAATCATGTATGGAAAAGTAATAAGCAGAAGCCCAGATACACATAAATTTCTTGCCATTTGCACCCCAAACTCAGGTTCCAAAAAAGCTGAGTTAAATGCCAGGCATACCTTTTTTTTTTTTTTTTTTTTTACATTATGTACTATTGCAACAAAGATGTAGTCCCATAATCCTTGCTTTTATCCAGGCTGCTCTATGCTTAGTTTTTACAATCTCCAAAGCTCCTTCCTTGACTATGTACAGCTACCATGAAACAGCTCACAACAAGCCATGATCAGCGGTAGGCGCGACGCCAAACTTCTCTATTTACAGGACTCTATATACAAGGGGGTAGTTAGCATTGCATGAATTGTTGCACCAGTCTTTCCTCCGTAGGTCAGAGCATGTAATCAAATAATAATACATGTGTGTCTGGGATAACGAAAGAAGGCAGGTTTTCGATGTAACGATAGAAGCGTCTCAGGTTTTCCTTTGCAAGAGTTACCGGATCAACCACATCATTGTTGCTCGTGAGAACCCACAAGTCTGTCGAGCTAACTCTCTTGAGGCTGCCGCGGCAGAATGGGCAGGATTCTGATCGCGCGTTCCTGTGATTGAAGCACATTTTTTAGTTACAAAAAGAACAAGAAAGCTTATTTCTCTAACTACACTTTCCACGGGTAATCAACAATTTTCATGAATGTTCAAAATTAACTTGAAAGGCAAAAATAGAAAATGATGGTACCAATCATGGAAGCAGCAGATGCACATAGAGTGCCCACAGTTTGGCAACACCATCATCGTTCCATTTTCCATGCATATCCCGCATTCATCATCTCTCTCTAGGTCTTTATCCGAAACCACTCTTCGGCTTTCCTCTCGTTTACCGCTTAAAACTTCTGTGTACTGGTTTCTAGTGTCATCACCATCCAATTCAATAAACTCGCCTCGAAGTTGCCTGAGTGAAGGATATATCACAGCTGCAACAAGATTTCAATCAAAAACTACGACGAAAAAATGTGGTAACCCGGAAGTGTTTAAAAGGTCACAGATAAAAAGACATACCATAAAATTCCCTTAAACTGGCTTTCCTTTCTTTTGAGGAAGACGCTGAAGGAATTCCGTCAACATATACCTAAACCATATATGCAAGGCTTAGTTTTGGTTTTAAGAAACTATAAATAAACAGCAAAATCACTTAAAACAGTTAAACTAGCCCCATTGAATTGATAATCATGGAATTAAGAAACAAGATAACAATTAAAAAAAAAAACCTTGTATATTAGTATATGGAGAAGGCCTAAATAGCTAGGCAGAGAATCAGTGCAACTATAGTCCATCCATTCAATCAAATACAGGAAAAGCGGAGCCAAGGGACTGTAAGACAATCTCATCTGAACACAATCCCCATTATAATCCCTGGGGAGAGAAGCAGCCCTGCAAATCCTCAATCAAAATCAAGATGGTCAACTCATCAGGGTCAACGCCCAAGAAGGAGAAAAGTAAATGGAATGGATTACATGAGCTTTATAAAAAATAAATAAATAATTATTGAAAATACCAAACTGTTAGACCAAACAACCTTGGAAAACTTATTAACCCACCTTTACAATTTTTATAAGAAAAAAATAACTTGCTTTTAATAACAAACTATGCAGGAACATGAAAAGACTGGACAAGTAACAAAATTTTTTTGAACAAAATGGCCGTAAGTTATATATGATTGATTGGTTGATGCATATTTCACTAAAACAAATATTCAGAAATCATCAATATACAGTGAATTTTAAACCCTTCTTGACATATATCATCCAAAAAAGTACCACAATTCCGTTCAATTAACAACCCAATTTACTCAATTATACAAAAAAAAGGGGAAAAAAAAACTATTGCTTTACTGATCAAGAGCATAAAAAAGGCAAATGTGTATCAGAGAATTCGATCATAGACAACAGCAAAAAAAAGATAAAAATTGGAAATTTAAACCAAAGTTCAAATTTTTAAGACCCTCAACCCCCAAAAACAGAAGGAAAAAACTCACAAGTTATTGGCATGCTGTATATCCGCTTCAAGAGCTTTGAGAGATTCTCTGTAAGAAGATTTATTCGCCTGATTTTGCCACATATGTTCACCCTTTAAGGAAGAAAAAAAAAACACAGATAGAGAAAGAGAAGGAAGAAAACCAAATACAACAACAAAAGACAATACGAGGAAAGAGAACGAGATTAAAAAACAAAAAACAAAAGGATTATAGTTTGAGAGAATGTTGGAGAAGAATAGTTTGTTTAAAAACATGAGATTGAAGGAAGATAGAGAAAAACTTGATATATATATATATATATATATATGTAGAGAGAGAGAGAGGGAGAGAGAGAGAGGGAGAGTTTGCTTAGTTTTGAAACCTTTGAGACTAGAAGAAAAGAAAGGGATATCTTCATCATCTTTCTCTTTCTTTGTCATGTTAATGTTATCTTAATATTAAAATCTTTTTTTTTTTTTTGTCATTTATTTCTCTCAACTGCTCTTTGGAGGCTTTCCCTCTCAGCTTTTTCCAACTCTTGATTTTTACTTTCCCTACTTTCGGCTGACTCAGCCAGCTCTACCCATTTGTCGCAAAGTAAATTCTAGTAATTATGATGTGGGGCTGGGGTAGTGCAGGTGGTCATTTTCATCTTTACAAATGCACCCTGATTTTACATTTACACCCCTTTTCTCCAAAAAAAAAAAAGAAAAAAAAAAATACATTTAGGTCCCGTTTATTTTGTCATTTGAGTTTAAAATTCGAGTTTTACTACAGTAAAAAACTTTCAGAAATAGTCACATTTAACTTTTTTATTACAGTAAAAAATTCTCACATAAAATCACATATTAATTCGAATTAACGAAGTGATCAGGACCTTAGTTCACAAATTTAACTTGAAAAATTTTTATAAATGTATGTCAAACTTCTTGTTGATTTACATATTGACCCTGGAACTTTTTAATTTTGGGATTTTGTGACTTATTTATTATCCATTGATTATTGTCTGATTGGTGGACTGCATTACTATTAATCCACGAATTTAATTACAAATGATAAATGATAAAAAATTAAGATTCTGTTCATTTTATAAATTAAAATTTAAAATTTAAGTTTTATTATAGTAAAAAATTTTTAAAAATAGTTATATTTAATTTTTTTATTTTAATAAAAAATTTTCATATAAAATCATATCTCAACTTAAATTAACGAACTAAACGGTCCTAACAATCATTAGTGCAAATTGCCAGGGTGTGCATCTTATTTCTCTTTTTCCTTTGGAGTATCGTCATTAACCTTCTTTTTTCCATTTTTGTGCTAGCTTTTGGGCCAGGCTAAATGAGCATGACTGTATGAGGCTCAGCAGTCCTTAAGGCCATTGGCTGAACCTGGTCCAAAATTGTCAACTCCTTTTTTTTTTTTTTTTTCCTTCTTGAATTCAAGAAAAGAGTCTTATTCGTTTATTTTATTAATTTAAATTTTTAATTTTAATTTTATTACAGTTAAAATTTTTTATAAAAAATAACATTTAATTTTTTTATTACAGTTAAAAATTCTCATATAAAATCACATATCAACTCAAATTAAAAGCTCAAATCGATAAATTAAATGAGTTTTTTAATAGACGACCATTAATTATTCGTTGTGAATCGTTTACAATGTGATTCAATTTCAGGCAACAAATAAATAATGTTCAGCAATTCATAAAAAAAAAGTATTTTGAAAGTCACTAATAATTTAAATTAAGAATAAATTAAAACTATAAATCAACAAAAACATGTAAACTTGTTCAACATAGATTTCTCTAAACTAGTGGACCCAACCTACGACACTACACTAGATGAATTATAAGAAGAAATCAAAATTGGATTTGAATTACTCAAACAAATGAATATCCGGGTGACGTATCACTTATATTCATCAACTACTACCAATTTTCAATTGGATGACTTTCTAAATTTAATGGTAAGTGGAGTTTATAGGTTTGAAATATAGAAGGCATTGAACATCTCTCTTGTAATGTCTATTTGTTAAGACAAAGTTTAAAAATTGAGCTTGAACACTAGTGTCATTGTTAGTATACCAATTCATCTCAAAAGCTTAAGCTGTTAAGAGGTGAGCCAATAATACTTTTATATGTTAACACTCTTCTTCATGTGTGGGCTGGACAATGGGCAATCATATATGTAAATTAATTGAAAAGTCCAATACGTGAATATTTAAGCTCAATATATATTAAAGACCCAACACATGAATATTTAAGTATGAGATATATTAAAGACCCAACACATGACAATTTTAAATGGAGATAAAAAGTGCAATTACGAGAGTTTGAACTCAAGACTTTCCACTCTAATACCATGTTAGTTTACCAATCCATCTCAAAAATTTAAACTGTTAAAAGGTAGGTTAACAATAATTAACAGTCATAAAAAATAAAAAATAAAAACTCATTTTGTCTTGTCGTTTGTAGACATAACTTAAGACCGTCTCTTATGTACATTATTATAATTAAATTCATTCAGTAGGTGGTGACTAAAGTCGAATGCATTAATAAGTGGAAAACGCATATTTAAACCCATGGAATTTTGAGTTCTTGAAAAAAAAAATAATAATAATTAATAAACTCACACACACACCCAAAAAAAAAAAGTCATGAACTCATTATGTACGTGATAGAAAGAATATTACAGAAATTATTTAGAAGTGAAAAGAAAATTATCAATATTATATTAGTTTTGACCATTAAAACTTATCTGGTTTCATTTCACGTAGTTTTTCGTTTCAATATGACTTTATTATTAGCCATGATTGTATTATATGAATGAGATTTAAAAACAAAGAATGTGATTGTGGCAGAAAGAATTTAAATCTTTGAGCTTTTTTTTACCAGCTTCAAACAATAATATTGATAGCTATAAGCAAAATAAATAAAACGAAATCGGCACCGAGCCTTTCGCCATTGCCGTGTGAATTTATCAATTAAATATTCCATTATTTAAATACTTTTCTTTTTACGATTTAATATTTATCAAGTGCCTATAATTCTTCCAATAACTCGTATTAATACGCGACTATATATGTACACACCTCTAAAAAGAAACTATATGCGAACATATATACACATACGTATCCGCGTTAAATGATGGGTTGGGTATCGAATCTTGTGGGCCCCAAGAAATGGACTTCCATCTAATCAGCCCATTGTTTAGCCATTCACACGGAGAAAATGGAGAATTTACCTTGAGAGATGAGGCTGGTATTTACTCTTTATTTTTTATAAATACATATTTGTTATTGTAAGTATTTAATTAAAAAAGTTATAAATTAAGAGTAAAATATAAAAATTTTGAACTATATATTTTTAAGAGGTATTTGTCAATATTAAATGTTAAAAGGTAATCGTGATAAATATTCTTTTAAAGTGCACGAGTCAGGATTTTTACTTTTTACTATTTATTCATAATCTTTTTAGTTAAATAATTATATTAATAAAAAAGTATTTATAAAAAATAAGAGACTTATATATTTTTAAAATAAATTCTCCATTTTCTGAAGGCTTATATATATCCTAGATGATGCCACTTCATTGCTTTGTTGCTTATTGGGTATGGCTTCTAAAATCTGGGCCAAGTGGAGGGCATCTTTTACCCACTTTGTCCTCTCTTCATCACAAAATGTCAAAAACTTTATAAAAATGTATAAAAATGAAAAGGTGAGTTAAGAAGAGATATATTTCCTAATTTTTTTTCTTAACCCACTTTAATGTATACTTTTTGTCATTTGTGGGCCGTCCAATGAAAAACTCTGCAAATGTGATTGAGTGAACTACTCCTTTATTGAGTTAAGACCCGTCAATTTTTTGTCTCCTAAATTGTCTTTCTAATTAAATTTAGACCCCTTATAAATCATTTAAATATTTTTAGAAGTTAAATTTACATGAAATGATAATTAATAAATATCTGAATTTAGGGGGTTGGAAATTAATGGTCATATTCAGACAAAAAAAAATAAAAAATCTCGAAATACCTCCATCGCCTCCTCTCCTTGGATCTCTCTTGCTCTCATTATCGCTTGCAAACATTCTCTATCTCTTTATCATGGCTCCACCCGTGAGTAGATTGTCTTTTTTGCTCTCATTGTTGTAATCACCAATGGAGGCTTCCTCCAGTAGCAACGGTGATGACAATAGAGTTAAGTGAGTTTTGAGACTGGGGTCCGTTTAGTTCGCTGATTTGAATTTTTAATTTGAGTTGAGATGTGACTTTATGTGAGAGTTTTTACTGTAACAAAAAAGTTATATGTGACTGTTTCTTATAACTTTTTACAGTAACAAAACTCAAATTCTAGATTCGAATTGGTGAAATGAAATGAACAGAGCTAATAGGATGTAATTTGGGGAGTCATGATTAGGAGTTAGGGTTTTCAATTTAGAATGGTATAATATTCAATTATCAAGCTAATAAAAACATTTTTTTGACTGGCTAATAAAAAATTTTGAAATAAAATTAAAAAATAGAAATGAGTATTTTCTTTTAAAAATAAAAATCAGTAAACAGTTTTAGATAATTAATGCATTTTCTAGGAATAAACATCAGTAAATATGCTGAGCAAAATCTTAAGTAAATAAGATAAATTTGATAAATATGAAAGAAATAATTATTTTTTAAAATAAATATGTAACTAACGTAATTAATAGGAATAAAAATTTTAAATAATATAAAGTAGAAATGTATCTATTAACTAAAAAATATATATACGTGTTGATAAATAAAAAATTAGAAAATTTATAATCCCAAAATTAGAAACTCTAATCCCTAGAATCGTTGGCCACAATATGGCCTTTACTCAATCCAACAAGCCCTTAATGGCTTAACACCTTAAAATGAAATCAGACTCGTGTAGAAAGAGTAATAATTAAAAATTTTATATGTGGTTGCAGGTTTAATTTGATGGTAGTTCCATATCAACATCTACCGTGAAATATTGATGATGCCTAAAAAACTCATATTTCGCATCATTTTCAAAACCAGAAAAAACACCCCACCCTTCAAATAAAAAAAAATTAAAATTTTAATATAAAGTGAAAATAAAAGTTTTTAATGGCGAATTAGATCATAATTATTATAATATTTAAATTTGATTTTTGATTTTAAGATTATCTTTATCTTTTTACTATTTTAAATTTATTTATGTTTATCTTCTTTTTATAATGGGATTAGGATTTCATAGTGATTATTATGCTCATTCAAGCTTTTAATGATTAATGATATTGAGATTATTGGTTTTTTTCTTTTGAGTTCTTATTTTTCTTAAATTTTTATCTCGTTTATTATTATTTTTCTCTATCTTGATTCTATTTCTCCCTATTAATTCATATCTCTCTAAATTATATTTTTGTTCTTCTATTATACCCGGCCCTACATCAAAGTGAAGACGTTTCCTTTGGCCAAATCTCTCTTTTTACTTTTTCGTTCACCTTTAAGAAAGTAAAAAAAAGAAAAAAAAAGAGAGAAATCGTCCCCTGTTTCTACGCGCTTTATTGGGCCTATGATGTAGAAATGCAGCTGACTATACGTTGGAGCCCAAAGAACTTGTGCTGAGACTTTGCCTTCTATCATTTGTCTTGAGTTCCATCACGTGAAAAAAATAAATAAATAAATAAATTTTTACAATGATGAAAATAGATCAATGCTCTTATCAATTTAAACTTATTTATTTTACCGATTCTAATTTAGAATTTGAGTTTTGTTACAGTAAAAATATCTCAAAAACAGTCACATTTAATTTTTTTACTTCAATAAAAAGTTCTCACATAAAATCACATCTCAACTCGAAACAACGAACTAAACGGACCCAACTTCTTAATAGACGAATTTCGTGAATCTCAAAGTCTCCCGAAAGCACAAGATGCTAATACAGACTCTATTGTTAGCTCACAGATCGTACAACAACAAGATCAACTGTTGGAAGAAACTTTGTCGCCTAACCAGCATCCAGATTATTTTCCATCCCATGAACCTCTGCAAGAAACTTTTCTACCTATCTCGCCTACAAATGAATCTGATGATCTTCAGATTTCCACAAGCACCGCCATTTCATCAAATTGTTCTATCAAATCTTCAGATTTCCACAAAGCACCACGATTTCATCAAATTGTTCGTGTTACAGCAGTCTCTCGTGGAAACTTTTTCAAGATATTCGCTAATCATGGTGATCAGAAATCTCGAGTGTTCTTGATGTTTTCTCTATAGCGACAATGTCTCTGTAATCAACTTTTAAGCATCGATGATGGCTCGTTTCAGAGTCAAGTTTCTCAAACTCTCAGAGAATAATGACGAATTAGATTAGAATTATTTTAATATTTAAATTTGATTTTTTATTATTATATTAGAATTATTTTAATATTTAAATTTGATTTTTGATTTTAAGATTGTCTTTGTCTTGTTATTATTTTGGTAAATTTGTGCACGTACATGCATTGAAGACGATGCAAATGGGGACCATTTCTTTATGTATTTGTGTCGACGAAAAAAAGGGGCACCACCTGCATACTTTTCAAAGTTTAAAAGCTGAAAATGAGTTGGTCCGAAAGAGATTTGTTGTGTGCAAAAGCTAAAGTGAATTAAAGCATAGGGGATATTTTCACATTTAAACGCCCAAGATTGTGATGATGTTATTGCTTTTGCTTTTATTTAGAGATGCTTTTATGCAAGGCCTAGGATCTTCTTCCACTTCCCTATTCCCCATGAAAAAAAAAAAAAAATTGAAATCACATGAATAATTTATTTTAGGATGCTGGATTGCACTTGCATATCAAAAAGATAAGAAGATATTTCTCCCCCATGTCTAGTCATTAAGAATAAGCGAAAAGAACAAGCAATTTTTGTTATGAAGTTAAGAAAAAAACCCCATTAAGATCATCTAAATGAATAAATTACATTGAGATTAGTATTAATTTTTTTTAAAAAATTTGTAAATTCAATAAAATTTTGGAGAAAAACAGGACAATTGATTTAAAATCTATTGATAGAGTTTACCTTCCCCTTCCACTTCCACATAATTCTTCCAAGTATAAATGTCTCAAAGTATTTTTTTTTTATCCTTTTTTAGTGGGTTATATTATTGTTTTCTCGTCAAAGTAAAAAATGAAGTAGAAATCTTTTCTTTTCTTTTCTTTTTCCTTAGGTAAATTAAGATCCCAAAAAGCTCAAAAAGATACCAAATGTGAGTGAACATTGCTCCCACCCAAAAAAAAAAAGTGAAAACTGAAAGCTAAAGAGGTATAGACTAAAGACAGGTAACAAACAAGTTCCACATACTGATTAGCAAAAAAACAAGTTTCACATACATTCGACTTCCACAATTTTTCTTTTTTATGAAACACAAAAAACAACCGAAAAAAAAAACATCAAAACCATCATTGGTTTCTCTTGTTTTCCTCATCTTCAACCAAATGGGCTTATATTTTCCTCACCACCTAGTTTTTTTCCTTCTTCTTGCACCACCCGTTCTTTGCCAAGTAAATGGTATGTAGTTAAGTGAAGAGAAACCAAAAAAAGATAAAAAGTTTGAAACTTGAACAAGACCACATAAAAAAGTTTCCATTTTTCATTTTTTTTTTTTTTGTTGTTGCAGATTTTATCAGCATAGACTGTGGAGGCACAAGAAATTTCACTGACACAAGTACAGGACTGGCATGGATTTCAGACACGGGACTAATGAGCCATGGAACTTCTGTACAAGTAGAAAATCCAAAACCAAACTCAACCCAGTATCTGAACCGCCGAGAGTTCCCCATAGACGGCAAAAAGTACTGCTACACTTTGAGCACCCAAGAGCGGAGAAGGTACTTGGTCCGTGCAACGTTTCAGTACGGAAGCCTCAAAGACGAAGACACTTACCCAAAATTCAAGCTTTACTTGGACGCCACTGAGTGGTCGACCGTCACCATTTTCGATGCCGCGAGAGTTTATGTCAACGAAATGATTATCTGGGCACCTTCTGATTCCATTGACGTTTGCATTTGCTGTGCAACGACCGGTTCTCCGTTTATTTCCACTCTTGAATTGAGGCCTCTCACTCTCTCCATGTACGCCACAGATTTCGAGGACAGTTTCTTCTTGAGAGTGGCCGCTAGAGTGAACTTTGGCGCCACTTCTAAAGATGCTATAAGGTATGCTATATGTAGGAAACGAAGATGGCTTTTTTTTTTTTTTTTTTTTTTTTTTTTAAATTTAAGGATGTTGGGAAAATTGGGGTTTTTAACAGGTACCCAGATGACCCTTATGACAGAATTTGGGATTCAGATCTTGAAAAGAGGCAAAACTTTTTAGTGGGTGTGGCTACAGGGACAAAGAGGATAGAAACGTTGAGGAATATAGATGTGAATACTAGGGAACACCCACCAGTTAAAGTGATGCAAACGGCAGTTGTTGGCACAGAAGGAAGGCTCAGTTATAGGTTGAATCTAGAAGGTTTTCCTGGGAATGCTAGAGCCTATGCCTATTTTGCTGAGATTGAGGACTTGGGTCCAAATGAGACGAGGAAATTCAAGTTGGACGAGCCTTATTTTCTTGACTACAGCAATGCAGTTGTGAATATTGCTGAGAATGCCAATGGAAGCTACACTCTTTATGAGCCAAGTTACATGAATGTCAGCCTGCAGTTTGTTCTTTCGTTTTCGTTCGCCAAGACCCGGGATTCGACCCGAGGGCCACTGCTAAACGCGATTGAAATTAGTAAATATGTTCAGATTGGTGCAAAGACGGATAAGCAAGATTGTAAGTTTTTAGCATTTTTGGTCACGTTGCCTGAATTTTACCAGTCATTGATCAGCTAACTCATTAGTGTTTTTGCTTGCAATTGTTAGTGGCTGCTCTCATTGCCCTCTGCTTGATGTCTCCTGAAATCGCGTTGACAAACGAAGGCGATCCTTGTGTTCCAACTCCCTGGGATTGGGTGAATTGTAGCACCAATGCACCACCGAGAATAACAATAATGTAAGCTGCTCTGAGTTATTTGAATAAAAACTCTACTTAAAGTCAAAGATATTGACTTTTAGTAGCTGCAATACATATACAACTCTCTGACTTGTTTTACAGTAACCTTTCAGCAAAGAATGTGAAGGGTGGAATCCCATCTGAGCTTAACAATATGGAAGAACTTGCAGAATTGTGAGTGCCATTTTACTCAAAAACAGCATTTTCTTTTAATTCATTAGATCTTTTTTTTTTCAAAAGGTAATTGCGTTTCTTTTTTCCTATTAGGTGGTTGGATGGTAACTCTCTTACAGGGACACTACCTGACATGGCTAATCTTATCAATCTAAAAATTCTGTAAGTTCATTTTTCAATTTTACGAATGGAAAAATATAGGGAAACACTTTCTCCAAATTATATTTTTTCTTTTCGTTATCCACTTTTCATGGTGAAATGCAGGCATTTAGAGAACAACAAATTGACTGGTCCATTACCTTCTTATCTAGGCAGCTTGCCAAGTTTACAGGAACTGTATGTACCAATCTACGTCTTCTCTATCGTAATGAATTAAAGATCAGATTCAATATTGTGATGCCTACTCGGTATGTGTTTTGAAGAATATGCAGTAAAGGTAAATTCTCTATGTGACAGGTACATACAAAACAACTCTTTCATTGGGGAGATCCCTCCAGGATTGTTAGCTCGAAAAATTGTTTTCAAGTAAGCACATTTCTTTTGAAACGATTTATCAAGCACTGATAAGAATCATCAGAACAAGAAAGTCCTTAGCTCATAGCATAGAGAATTCATCAGTGGGGTGGGTTATATTTTTACAATACTAATTCTTACAGATACCAAGATAACCCTGGCCTACATAAGGTGTCACAAAGCAAGAAGAAGCACTTGAATTTGGTCATTGGAACTGCAGTTGGGGTTTCCGTCCTTCTAATAATACTATTGGTGGGAGGTTTATTACTCATCCGTACTCTCCGAAGAAAGGCATCTCGGACAAAAAGCAGTGACAGAAAAGGTATGTGCAATGCTGAGAATCTGTTGAATTAAGTTGTTGTTGAGGTTTTCGCAATCCAATATGTTATTATTTTGCATGTTAGGTTACTCTCTGCGTGCTAGCACCAAAGCTTCAACCGCCTATTCGATTTCACGGGGAGGTCATTTGAGGGATGAAGGCATAGCTTGCTATATCACCCTCTCTGAGCTGGAAGAAGCCACTAATAACTTTTCGAAAAAAATTGGGAGAGGTAGTTTTGGATCCGTATATTATGGAAGAATGAGAGATGGAAAAGAGGTGGCAGTCAAGATCATGGCTGATTCGTCTAGCCATGGGGACCAGCAATTTGTGACTGAGGTAATGTCTGTACTCAGCCCTTTCAGTTTTTGAATGTGTGCACATTTCAACTGGATATTTCACATATTATGTTATAGCTAAAATTATTTCCAATGTTTCCTCAAAAGAAAAAAAAAATACTCCAATGCAAATGCCAATGCCAATGATATATTTGGCTTAAAAAAGTGTAAACATATGTAACATATTATTCTCAATGCATAATGCTATTTTAAATGCTACGTCCACTTTCCGAAATAAAGTTTCAAGCTTTGGAATTTAAAATAGGAAAAAATTTTAAGTTTCAAAAACTGAATTAGTGAAAAAGTCAACACATTAGTTATCTTTACCAAATGCCAAACTTTAGCATTGGTATGAAAATTTGGCTTTGTATTAGAGATGCTAGCTTATCTTGTTTTGGCCAATGCCTTATATATCACATTATCAGGACAGAGCACTTTGTTAAAGATAAGAGTTCACTTGCAGGTAGCGCTCTTGTCAAGGATACATCACAGAAATTTGGTACCTTTGATTGGATACTGTGAAGAAGAACATCAATGTGTCCTTGTTTACGAGTATATGCACAACGGAACCT
This sequence comes from Morus notabilis, assembly GCF_000414095.1. Classification (NCBI taxonomy): domain Eukaryota; kingdom Viridiplantae; phylum Streptophyta; class Magnoliopsida; order Rosales; family Moraceae; genus Morus; species Morus notabilis. Next base: position 221,843 of record NW_010362482.1, read on the forward strand.
TGAGGGATCACATACATGGTCTACTCCCCTATATAAAAGTTTTCCTTCCATCTAACTGCTTAGTTGAGATAAAACCCACTTCGCTGAATTCCATGATGCCATGTCTTGACAGGTTGTGCCGATCAGAAGCGTTTAGACTGGCTAACTCGCCTTCGAATAGCAGAAGATGCAGCTAAAGGTTTGATACTGAACTTCTGACCAACTTTTGCACACTTCTTTCTCCAAGTTGATTCCATAAACACAAATTTAGGTGTCTGCAGGGCTCGAGTATTTACACACTGGATGCAACCCCAGCATCATACACCGGGATGTGAAAACAAGCAATATTCTCTTAGACATCAATATGAGGGCTAAAGTTTCAGATTTTGGACTATCAAGGCAGGCTGAGGAAGATTTGACCCACATCTCTAGTGTGGCAAGAGGAACCGTTGGCTACCTCGATCCGGAGTAAGTCAATAGTGACAATATACCTTTTAAGAAATGATCGATTCCTTCCTGGATTTGATAAGCTAATCATGTCAACAATCCAATATAGGTACTATGCTTGTCAGCAATTGACAGAAAAGAGTGACGTCTATAGTTTTGGGGTTGTGCTACTTGAACTGATATCGGGAAGAAAGCCCGTCTCGCAGGAAGACTATGGGGCAGAGCTGAACATTGTTCACTGGGTACGTAGAGAAGCAACTTTACCTTTGATACTGCTGTTCACTCGGAAGAATAAAACGTGCTCTAGCTAAAGTCAACATAGGATTATAAAAAATGCTGCGACTTTTTTTTTTTTTTGATAGAAACACAGAGGATTAAGTGAACTTGTACACCATGCCATGGCATCTTAATGAGAAAGAGGATGTGAGTAAACTTCCAGATGGAGAGAAAAATTGTGGGTGCCTAAGCTGTGGAACAAAACTTAAAAATACAATAATAAAAAGTCAAACAAAAGAAAACTAGAAAGCCAATTAACAGAATACGCATATCTGGAGAATCTGGAACCTGGATGTAATCTGCAAAAGTCTGGACAACACCAAAAAGATAAGAGAAAATTGTCTGTTCTCAAAGGCTCAAACTCATCTGAATTATAACTCTAAAACCCATTTCTTCTGAGTTGTAAGTGGGTCTGGCTAGTTTGTTGTTTGTTATGTGTTCTTTTGTTCAATGAGAATCCCTAGCCCACAAAATAACAATAAATAAAATGAAAGTACGGGCCACACATAAAAAATGTTATGTTTTGGTTTTGGAATCCTTCAACTGTGCTGGTACTCTTATTATTGCAGCATGGCTGCGCAGGCATATACTTTTTTTAATCTAAAATAGGGAAAAGAAAAGACATAAAACTAAATAAACCCTTGATTTGCATGCGAAATTGTGGACCTGATTGCGGTTTGTTTTTTTTTTTCAGCCTCTTAGTGTAGTAGTTAAATAATTGCATATTTGAGTTTTTAACAACACCAAACCGGTTGTTTTGCAGGCGAGATCCTTGATTCGAAAGGGGGACGTGGTAAGCATAATGGATCCATTTCTAGTAGGGAATGTGAAAATCGAGTCGATATGGAGAGTTGCAGAAGTTGCAATCCAATGCGTCGAACAACATGGAGTTTGCAGGCCGAGAATGCAGGAAATAATATTGGCCATACAAGATGCTATGAAGATTGAGAAAGGAGCTGAAGGAAGCCAAAAGATGTCTCCTAGCGGTTCAAAAGCGCAATCTTCCCGGAAAACATTACTGACCAGCTTTCTTGAAATTGAGCCTCCTGACTTGTCTAATGGCTTCCTAGTCCCCTCTGCAAGATAGCCATCAAAGGACTTAAAAATACATCAAAATGATCAAAGTATATATACAGTCACTAATATTGCGAGACTTTCCACATGTAAACTACAGCTCTTTTTGTTCCTTTTGTGATGGAGTTGGCAATAGTTTTGCACATGTACATGGGACAACAAGTAAAATCAGCTTCTAAAAGCCTTTGTTTGAAGTTGCACAGCTTAATAGAAAGCTTATTATAGATGGGCTGTTTTATTAGAGAATTTTTCGGCGTGCCATGATAAGATACCAAGGTTTACCGTCAAAATATGCATTAAATTCTGTTAGTTTTGCATGCTATTTCATTTTAATGAGATTTTGATATTATTTAATATTCAGAACGCACTACCGTAAGAACCCTACTGTATTATATTCATAGCAGACTCAAATTTTTGGATTATACTGATGATTAGGGTCCAATTTCTCTTTTGTGTTTAAGATGAAAAAGTAATCCATTAATTTCAACAGTCAGCCAAGAACGCTGGCGGAAAAAGAAAAAGAACGCTGTCAAGTGTCCACAATTGACTGTCATTTGGAAAATAATTTGGCTATGTTCATTTTATCGATTCGAGTTTTGTTACAGTAAAATTTTTTTAAAAACAGTCACATTTAATTTTTTTATTACCGTAAAAAGCTTTCACATAAAATCACATATCAACTCGAATTAACGAACTAAACGGGCCCTAAGATGTCGTATTAGATAGCTTGGTACTTTGTTAGATTTTTTAAAAACAGTCAGATTTAATTTTTTTATTACCGTAAAAAGCTTTCACATAAAGTCACATATCAACTCGAATTAACAAACTAAACGGGCCCTAAGATGTCGTATTAGATAGCTTGGTACTTTGTTAGTCTTCTGTTCAATAGAATTATTAGCCTAATTACTTTTTCCTCTCATTTTTCCCTCCATTAAAGGTGAAGAATATTGTCCTAAAGAAAAGTGGTTTAGCTGTGAGGACATTGTTGAATAAGGCTAAAAGACGTTGTTGTTAATTTAAACTAAACGTCAATATGGCTATGGGAACTAGGAATACAATAATAGGAGTTATATTAAAAGAAATATATTTTACTGCATATAATATTAATAATATGTTACATTTTGTTTGATAGGGCATATTTTAATATTGTACGCAATATATGTACCAATATTGTAAGCAAGACATCATAGATGTATGATACTATGATGAAATAGAGGAATCCCCTATTGAAGAGCCAAAACCATAATTTAATACGTCTCAACCACATTTTAAAAAACCAATTCAATTAATTTGACATCATCATAATGGATTTCTTAGTATCAAAACCCAACTGTCACCCTAATAATACGAAAATAGTAGAAAATAGACAAATATAAAAAGTTTAAAAAAATATATAGGTAAATTTTTAGTTATAAAAATTAATAGGTCATAACTTGTCAAGTTATGGTTCATAACCAGATAAGTTATGGACAAACTTGTCAAGTTATGAATCATAACCAGATAAGTTATAGACAAAAATCGTGAATTATGGACAATAACTTGTGAAGTTATGGTTCATAACCAGACAAGTTATGGGCAAAAACAGTAATTTGACATATTTATTAACTTATATAAACTATTGACCTATTAATTTTAATTCATCTTAAGTCTTGACCTATTTTCCTCTTTCTCCCCTAATAATAATGCTCCATAATTCACCTCTTATGATGGGGTCCACATAAAACCTTCCCCTGAACCGTTCAACAAGTGGACCAAAACCCCCAAAGCGGCCCCCTTTGATCAATTGGATGGTGTTATATATTAAACTAAACCCACCACAATCGATAATTTCTATATCAAAAGAGAAATAAAAAAAAAAAAAAGACCAAAACCCCCAAAGCGGCCCCCTTTGATCAATTGGATGGTGTTATATATTAAACTAAACCCACCACAATCGATAATTTCTATATCAAAAGAGAAATAAAAAAAAAAAAACTTTATATAACTTTCACAAATTAAATCAGCTAAAAATATATAAAATAAATCTTCACAGATCATACCATTTAATAAGGTGGCCTGGAGCACTTTTATAGACAAAAATAAAACGCAACATAAAAAGACAGTTTGGCAATATTTAAAGAAAACCAACCGCAAAAGCAAGATTATGATAAGAACAAGATATTTAAAAATCATTATTCTCAAAATGTGTGTGTATATATATATATATATATTAAAAAAGTATAATATACACTTACACCTTAAATTATTTATCTTTTACATAACACACCCCAATTTTAAATTTTTAATTAATTATATCCTATACTTTAAAATTAATAACAATTTAGGGCCAATATCTAATATACGGTTATCAAATTAATGAGTTGAGATACAAGATTCACACATAAAAGATAAAACTCGTCATTTTTCAAACTATGTCACACTCAAATCTCATATTTTAAACCGTCAATTTATTACAATTAAAATGTAAAGTGATTATGTAAAAAACTAAAAAATTAAGGTATAATAGTGCAATTTACAGATAGAGAAGCACACAAACACACTTTTTTCATATTATCATTCAAAAAAAGGGGGCAAAAAGAAAAGAAAAAAAAACATTTTTCTTAGTATGATTTCCGTGGCCGTATAGAGCAAGCAAAAACCAAAACAGAGAGTCTATTCAGAGCCTTTAAGCAAAGGAAAAAAAAAAAAAAAAAAGTCTCTATTCAGAGCCGCCCCAAATTTCCTAGAAAATGATTAAAGAGGCAAACAAAAGAAGAGAAAAGAAAAGGAGACCCCGTTTGTCCTCTCTCCTCTCTCCTCCCCTCTTCTCTTGTTGTTTCAAGTGAAACTTGCCTTAGCTAGCGGTTAGGTTCTCTTGTCTTGGGAAAAAAGAAAAGAAACAAAAAAAGAAAAAAAAAAACTTTTGGGGTTCTTCAATTGAAGTCTGAGAGGTCTCTGTCTTCTTTCTTTTTCCTTTGTTTGTTAAGCCTAGAGAGAGAAAGGGATAAGAGAGAGAAAGGGATATGGAGATGATGTATTACCAGCTTGCTAGGTCTTCTTGCGAGGACTCGTTGAAGGTTTTGGAGGCTGATATTCAGCACGCAAATGCTCTGTGGGTTATTTTTTCTTAAACCATTCATTAATATTAATTTTTTATCATGACTTTGTTTCCTGTTTCGCTTTGCTCTGTTCCAAGTTTTTCTTAAGTTTCTTCCTTTTTTTTTTTTTTTTTTTAAATATGTTTCCTTTCAGGGTTTTTCTGAAAGTAGTTTTTTTTTTATTGTTTTTTATTTTTATTTTTATGTTTCCTTTGAATTTGTATGTGTATGCGATTTGATCACTACGGTGATCATGATCAACATCATAATCTGCTAATTGGAGGAGGAAACAAAGATTTTTAATTTTTATTTAGGAAAATAGTAGGAACCCAAATACCAGTCTTTTTTTTTTTTTTTTTAATATTTACCAGTTTGTTTTTAAAATCTCGTTTTTGCTTAAATCTCTTTTCTGCGGAGTTTAAAGAGGAAAAAAAAATTGCCCGGGCCGTCGTGGGATTTTATGTGTCAGACTTGTGGCACTCCATAGTTTCCCCTTAATATTTAGTAACAAAAAATTGTATCTTTTCTTCTTGATTTGAGTCATTAATTGACTAAGTGGCTTGTGATTGTGAACTGTGGATATGCTATTATACTGCTTTAAACCTTTTTCTACTGTAGTATTTATGATTTTTCTTTTTAACTTGAATATCTATGAATTTGGTTTAACTTATACATACAGTGCTGCTGCAATTCCGAGGGGCAAAGGTGGTGCTTGTCTTCAAATGAAATTGGTTTACAATAACTGGGCTCCAATCTTTCTGTTTTTGTTACAATGGCTGGATTGCTCATGCACATGTCTATTACCAAGATACCTAAACTTTTTCCACATACTTGTTTACAAGGTTGGTAATTTTGATGATCATTTGAAAGAGTTTGCTTATGTTGTCACTTGTCTGTAATAAGTTTAACTTGAGCAACTTTCTCACTGCTTGCTTATTTTTATGTAAAATTAGGTATATACAGATGGGAGGCCAAACATTTCTACACACGGAAGGAAGGCTAGTATTAGGGACTTCTATGGTACGTCAAGTAGACAAGTACTCTAAGTTGTTGTTGTTGTTTTTTTTTTAATATTTATCTGGGTTGAATAATTCTGACTTTGTTTCATCGAAAACTGAACTTCAGCTGTTATATTGCCATATCTTCAGCGGCTCCACACTGACTTGGGGGAGTTTGATGATCCTAAGAAGGGGCACTTAAGCATTGAGATTTCTGGTAAGAAGAGGGTTAAAGGAGAAAGTGGTCTTACCAATGTTGATATGGAGAGAGAAGATGAGTGTGGGATTTGCTTAGAGCCTTGCACCAAAATGGTCTTGCCTAATTGCTGTCATGCAATGTGCATCAAATGCTACCGCAATTGGTAAGTTAAGACATCATGAGTTACACGTTGTGTATGTCTCTTCATGCTCTTTTCCAATGAATGTTTGATGGTTTGGAATTGGATTTTGAAGATTGGTTCTTCTACTTATAAGGGGCCAGTTTCCGATTTCCACAGGAACGTGAAGTCGGAGTCTTGCCCATTTTGCCGCGGTAGTATGAAGAGGGTAAATTCAGAAGACTTATGGGTGCTTACTTGCAACGACGATGTGGTCGACAACGAAACGGTTTCTAAGGAGGAATTGTTGCGGTTCTACCTCTATATCAATAGCCTGCCAAAGGTTTATCCAGATGCCCTTTTCTTAGTATACTATGAGTATCTAATTTGATTGGAAGAAAGTGGGAGATTGTGTACAGACAGAAGAAATGCCGACCCTCCAAATGTACATAGAGTCTGGTAAGGAAAGTTCTTTCTCGGATTCTTTCACGAAAATAACAGTTCCCATAACATGCTTATTTGAATTTTATGTAGTAGTGCGATGGAACCTTATCAAAGTTCCACATTTCATGTACAAGACTTGCTGCAATTCCATGAGCAAGCAACTTCAAATTAAGAAAAGCACAATTAATTTCACTCTTAGTTGAGACTAGTTATTACAACTTGGTCTAGCATAGTTGATTCTTTACCAAAATCCGCCCTCCCTCTCTCTATCATATTGTTTTGAACATATATTTACATTGCTCCAAAGTTGTGACATGAAAAATTTTATTTGTGTAACAATGACTTTCTCCCAATAGCACACCTTTAGTTATTATTACATATAATAAATGTCATGTTACATCTGCCGCAAATATACATGTTATGGTGTAGGGTCTATCCTCTGCAAGGACCAAAGACGGACCCTATCTTCCGTAGCGACTTTTATGCAACTTTTATGTTTGGTTAGTGGGATTGCTGTTTTTGCTCCTGCTGCTTCAGCTTCACACATCTTGCGTTGCCTTTTTTCCCCCTGTTTTCAGCAGGATTGCTGTGGCCGCGAGTGTAGAATTTGTTTCTTCTCTTTGCCTCGTTGTCTCTGCCACTCCTTTTATTCTCTTTTTTAGTTTTCTTTTTCCAAATATTCTCTAGGTTACGCAACAACGGTAGATGCAGTTTTTGTGAGGGATAAGCGTGTTTATGATTATAATTCATGAGAAAAAGATGGGAAAAATTACTCCTTCACAAGGTGTAGATTTCGAATCCCAAACTTCCAAGTTCCCAATAAAAAAAACATGGGAATGGGAAAGGTATTAAGAAAGAAAAGGAAGGAAGGTGTCAGAAAAGGAATAAGAAAGGGAAATTACCTAATTCCTTTTTATGGTTTATTTACCTATTAAAATGTGAAACTTGAAAGAATCTAATGCTCATTCAACTCTTTACCAATTTTAGAAAAAGAAGCACGAAACAATGCCATTAGTTGTTTACTATTTAAGGTTTGTTTATTTCGTAGATTTGAGTTGAGATGTGATTTTATGTAAGATTTTTTTTATTGTAGTAAAAAAATTAGATGTGAGAAAGAGAGAAATAAGTCAAGACTTGAGATGAATTAAAATTAATAGGTCAATAGTTTACATAAGTTAATAAATATGTCAAATTACTGTTTTCGTTCATAACTTGTCTGGTTATGAACCATAACTTGACAAGTTATTGTCCATAATTATCCATAACTTGTCTGGCTATGAACTATAACTTGATAAATTTGTCCATAACTTATCTGGTTATGAATCATAACTTAATAAGTTATGGCTTATTAATTTCTATAACTAAAAATTGGCCTATATACTTTTTTAAGTTTTTACTTATTTTTTTACTATTTCTCTTATTTTTAAAAATTTTTTATTATAGTAAAATTTGAATTCTAAATTTGATGAACGGTCCTTATATTGTCATGTTGTTTCTTTTTTTCTTAGCTCCTGTTTGGCACGTTTGGCACGTTGGAGTGGATAGGATTATAGGGTCGTAATTGGATTGGATAAGATTAAGTTAAATTCTATCACGTGTTTGGTAAGTTATCATATAGATTTATGTAGAGTGCATCGTGGAGCCGTACTAAATTAAGTACAATTATTGAAAATTATTTTTATATTAGCAAAGGGCAAGGCGCTATTCATTTTCTACTGAGCGACAGCAAACCTTCTTAGAATGAACGGCATGTCGTTTTATGAGAAACGTGCATTCCCGACAAAAGAAGGTATATAATTGACTTTAACGAATTCTATTTTGGAGTCTTAGCGTGTGGGTATGGAAAGACGAAAACTGATTCCTATTGATTCAAAACTTTAAACCCTTCCTTACGGAAGGCAATGCTTAGAGAATAAGCAGATTTAATATTGTACGACATCCACAACTTTATTCTATTTTGGCTATGTCATATATCATAATGATATAATATTTTCTAAGCTTTATGGAACCGTATTTAATTGTACTCAATCAATTGTCTTAGTATGAAGAATTGTATTTGACATTATAAATAATATTTCAAGGCATAAAATCCTTGAACTTTGTGTTGTTATGGTATTTCTAAATTCTCATAAATAAAACAAAACAACAAGAATAATAGAAGAACAATAATTCAAATAATAACGGGTGTTTTTACTATATAAGTTGTAGAATACAGAGTCAGTAAACCAAAGGAATTAACTGAGGCTCTCTGAATGTTGTTCCCATCCGGAGCTTAGATAAATAGTCCTAGCTAGTAACAACACTTTTTATTGTGTTCTATATTCTATTGGCATTTCTTCGCCTTAAGGATGTCCTGAAACGAGGGTTGGCAATACCCTTTGTTGAGGAAGAGGTCAGCGAGTTGTGCATTCATGGCACCCGTGAAATGAATGCCATCCCAGCTGATATACTTGCTAGAGTCCTGGCACGTGGACGAGCCGGAGGTTCCGCAGATCCTGTTCACGTCGAAGTCATAGCCGTTGCTGCTGTCGTGTGCCCCGCAACAGGCCTTGAAGGGCTCCTCGAAGTGGTAGCTCTTGTAGTTGGCCAGAATGGTCTGGTAGGCGCCGTAGGTGTCCACGTAGGAGATGATGCGGTCGGGGTACTTGTGTCGGAAGTGCTCCAGCTTCTGTTGGAGGAGGGTGTTGTGGGCGATGATCACCGCGTTGGCCTTAGCCGAGCACCCCGATTTGTCGCGGTCTGATGGCGAACACCTCGATAGTTGGGATGGAAGGCAGCCCATTGGTCGCAGCCCTTGAACCATGATGTATTTGGCGCCGTTGTTGATCAATGCCTGTCACACAACACAAGCAACGATGTAAATATTGGTTGTAGGTTGAGAGAAAATTGTGCAAACTAATCCTGTGAGCCTTTAAAGTCCAATAGTTTTCGATATTTTGGTATTTTGGGAAACTATTTGTATCAATTTAGTGAAGGATGCGAAAGAGTTAAGGTGGGTTATAAATAAGACTAATGCTGCAAGCTGATTTAGTTGTGTCTAGAGATGAAACTCTTACGACTATTAATTATTAAGCAAATAAAAGTGTCATAAAGGGATGGCATGGAAAAAAAATAAACAATAATGCAAGCCAACATGTTTAATATTGTACACAAAATCTTACCTTGAGAATTTTGCAGGCGTGAATGACAGAGAGCTTGTTGAGATATTGAGACTTGATGGAAGAACCATACATGCGGGAGTAGTCACTACTGCCAATGCCGCCAATCCAGAAGAGGGTGTTGGCCATGTCAGCCCGGCATGCTCTCTCCCCTTTTCGCCTACTCTTCTCTGCATAAACGTTGTTGAACCAATCTATTTGAGTCTCATATGTCACCGGCGTCTTACCCCATAAGAAAGAAAAAAAACTTTCTTGTGCACAAAGTCATCTTTTGATAGGGATGTTGCCCCTGCTATTGCGAAGTTCACACTGCCATCAATTTCACTACTGCGACCTCCAGAAGCATAGCCGCCAGCACCAGCACTGCTTCTACCGCCACCACCACCACCATCGATGGAATTGTAGACGGACTTGAAAAATGTCAAATGGCGGTCATCACTATTATGACCACCTCCAGCACCGCCGCCGCCACCAACCGAGCCGTGGAAGGACTTCGAAGATGACCAACCGTTGTTACCACTGCCTTTACCGCCACCACCGGCACCAGAACTGCCACCACCAGCATTGACACTACCAGCAGCACCAATAGAACCGCCGCTGCCAGCACCGCCACCGCCACCAGAACCGCCACCGCCACCATTAGAACCGCCGCCTCCAGCACCACCACCACTAGAACCGCCGCCACCTGCACCATTGTTGTCACCACTGCTCCCAACTGTGCCCCCACCACCACCACGGAGCCTCCAGCACCGCCACCGCCACCACTAGAACCACCGCCACCACTAGAACCGCCGCCTCCAGCACCACCACCACTAGAATATTTTCTACCTGCACCATTGTTGTCACCACTGCTCCCAACTGTGCCCCCACCACCACCACGGATGGAGCCTTTGAAAGAATTTGAAACTAACCAGCCGTTGTCACCACTTTTTTTGCCACCACCGCCACCGTTGTTATTGCCGCTGCCACCACCGTTGTTATTGCCACCTCTAATAGAACCGTCACCACCACCACCGCCACCATTAGAGCCTTGGAAGGACTTGAAAAACGACGAACCGTTATCACCATTACTTCCAGCACTACCACCGTTGCCACCTGCCCCGCCGCCGCCTCCACCACCAGAGCCACCACCGCCTCCACGTACGGAGCCTTGATAAGAGTTAGAAAATGACCAACTCTTATCAACACCACCATTGACGCTACCATAACCAGAGCCAGCACCACCTCCATTGCCGCCAACACCACCATTAATGGCCTCGTAAAAGGGGAGAAACGTCAAACGGCGGTCACCACTACTGTGACCACCACCACTACCATAACCGCCGCCGTTGCCTCTTGCACCACCACCGCCACCTCCACCAATGGAGCCGTGGATGGAATTGGAAGCCGACCATTCATTCTTACCACCTCCACGACCACCACCACTGCCGCTGCCACCACCATATCCAGAAAATTCCTTGGAAAGTGATTTGTAAGGTGTTACGGTCGCCAAGCCCAAGCCTTGCGTGAGGTAATCAACTACTAAACGACCATTTGTAAGTCGATGCCCAGACAACTCATAGCCACCAGAGCCATGGGATGACTTGGAATATGACCATTGACCCCCACGGCCACCGCCGCCGCCAAAAGAGCTACGAAAGGACTTGGAATATGAAGAGCCATCATTGCCGCCGCCGCCGCCAGAGCCTTTGAATGACTTGGAATGGGATGGGCTTACGCTGCCGCTCGAAAAGAATTGGAGATTGCCTAGCATGTAGCTGTTGCCATTATCAGTAGACGAATCTCCGAAAGCATAGACTTTGGAGAAGCAGCTTTTGTAATTGACGGTGGGTTGGGAGGGTGGCGGAACCGAAACCACCTTTTCATGGCTCTTGTTATGAGCCCAAGACAAAGGGAAGGAAACGAAGAGGACGAGAAGTGAACTTTGAAGGAACCAACGCTTTGAGGTTGACATGTTTTTTTTTTTTTTTGGGTTAACTTTTCAGTGAAAGAATGTTATGTCCAATTGCCATTTTATAGTTATGCCTGTGTGGATTATGGATGAACCTCCATTTTCTTAGGAAAGGTAAAAGGTGAATCCTAGGTCGGAATTTGCTTGGCCAAAAACAGAGAGTACAAAAACAGTTTTAGGCTTTTACGTGATTAGCCCTTTATTTCTGGAGACATCATCGAAACTTCACAAATGTCATAAATAGAAGTTCCTTAACTAGATGCCACGTCCATGGATTTTATCTCTCCAGACTCAATCTATCTATAGCTGTTTCTTTTATTAGGAAAAATTGACGTCCGCAAGGGAAAAAAAGAAAAAAAATCTGAAGAGAATTCCATGTGATGCAACCTAATCTATTTTCTTTGTTGCTACCTTGAATTTTGTGTCAAAGTTGTAGGCCGTGTTTAGAATTGATCATGCTTTTATTTTTTACGTTTTTTGAAAAAAAAAAATGAAAACGTTTTTCAAACGGTATTTGGCGCAATAAAAATTAAAATTATAAATGAAAACGATTTTTTAGTTTAGTATAAAATGATAAAAAAATGAAAAATGACTTTTAGTCATTTTTTATTTTTTATTTTCATTTTCTCCTCTCTCAAGTAGAGAGAGAAATATAGATATTAATATGTTTTTTTATATTGAAAATAATATCTTGATAAAACCACTAAACGCATTTTCAAAAATAATTTCTGTCTGAGATTGAAAACGTTTTCATTTTCATTTACATACAAAAAAATAAAATTATTTTAGAACGAGTTTCAAACGCGTCCTAGTATTTTTCCAATTTCATTAAAATTTAATTATGGTTTTAGCTGTTTTGGTCATTCTTACTTAATTATAAACCGTCGTTTATTTTATTGTTAGACATAGATTTCGTTCATTTCACCGATTCGAGTTTTCAGTTTTAGGTTTTTATAGTAAAAAAACTCTCAGAAAATGTCACATCTAACTTTTTCTGCTACAGTGAAAAGTTATCAAAAAATGTCACATCTCAGCTCGAATTGAAAACTCGAATCCGCGAAGTGAACGAGGCCATAGTAATGCCTTTTCAACATGTCTTTAGTATAAAAAAAATGTGAAATGTTCCTTGGACATTACTGGGAATTTTAAGTACTGCTTCTAATTGGAAAAACTGGTATGATTTTTCTATGCAAAGTTATAAAACTTGTCTCGGTTAAGAAATAACAGGTCGAAGCTGGTTACTTAAAAAAAAAAAAAAAAAAAAGAGGGACATTGTCACATTGATATCCATTTTTGTTTGTATATGAGAACAGGCTTCTACTTTTCTCGTTACATGTACCATACGTAGAAGCGGCTTGGTTGGACCAAAATACTTATTTTGTTGTCTACTTAGAGTGTGTTTATTAATCAGGAATTGAAAAAATAGGAAATAAATTCAAAAAAAAAAAAAGAAGTTAAGTTACAGAACTCCATTAAAGTGTTTATTAATCTATTTTATAAGGAGAAATAAATTCCTATTATGTTGTTTACTTACATAAAAATTAAAAAGAATAAGAATATAATAAATGTGCTTATAAAAATACTCTTTTGTTAAGTGAATAACTAACTTAGTAAATAGGTTAGTTAGTTCCTATTTATTAGGGGAAGGAATTAAATTCCCTAAGTAACAGGTGAGATATAAGTTCTCCCTTATCAAGAATTGGTCCCGTTCATTTCGCCGATTTGAGTTTTACTACAGTAAAAAGCTCTCACACAAAATTACATCTCAACTCGAATTACAAATTCGAATCAGCGAAGTGAACGGTTCCTCATTTGTAGATAGGTCCACGTAATTCAACTACTAAATACAAAAGTAAACACAAGAATCTAAAATCAAGAATTTAATTTTCAGAATTTAATTTTCATTTCTGAAATTGGATTCGTGGTTAGTAACCGCGCCCTTAGTTCTAATCTAACGGTTTATATAAAATTCATATTGTTGATTCTTTATTTCTCTTTTTGACAATTCCTATTTTCATAGCTGCATAGGTTTTTTTTTTTTTTTTTTTTTTTTTCACATTCCTACTTTCCCCTACTTCGTTTTAGCTATTGTTTCACATTTAAACTCTGTTATCTTTCTCCTTTTTTATTTTTTTTTTCTCACGGAAATTCTTCATAGCATCAAATTAGATGGCGGGCTTTGTTTGATTATCATTTTTTTTTTCTCTGCCATTTCCTACCTTCATTTTCTTGATAAATCTCTCAAAGTAAGCCCAAATCTTTGCATATTATTGTTATGAGAAAATTGTAGAATCTAACCTTAAAAGTATGGTCTGAATTTTTACTCATCATTTTAGATTAATATTCTTTTATTAGTATAGTTATTTAATTAAAAAAATTATTAATCAAGAATAAAATTATGATTTTTATACTTTTAAGAGTATTTATCTTATTTTTCCGTTAGTTATATGTCATCCATTGCTTTCTTAGAGTGATCTTTGTTTATGTTAGTACATCTTGGAAAGTTGATTGTTGATAATGAATCATTTTTTTTAAAAGATATATAATGAATCAGTTTTTGGGTCCCTAGATTAAGCCATTCACCATGTGACCCGACGAAAATTATTATTATTGTTTTTACAAAAGAGAAAATAAAGAGTGCTGCAACTAGAAGAAAAGAAAATGATCCTCGAAAAAAAGGAAGAAAAGTAATGAGATACGTATTTTGAAAAAGAAAAAAAAAATGACGTGTTGTATACTTGTATTCAAAGTTTTTCTGTTGTTTATTTATTTACACTTTCCTGTCGTTTTCTTGGAGTACGACATGTCCTTGCGTCACACTGTCAAATGTCGATTGTCCAGAATTTTGCTGTCGTTGGATTTCTTGAAAGAACGTGGCGTTTATTTGTCTTTCGTTCTGTTTATTTTATCAATTTAAATTTAAAATTTAAATTTTATTATGATAAAAAATTCTTAAAAAGAATTATATTTAAATTTTTTACTATAATAAAAAGTTCTCATATAAAGTCACATCTTAATTCGAATTAAAAACTCAAATTAACGAACTAAACGGACTCTTTTGCATATTATACGTCATTCTCATTTTGTTTTTAAAGTTGCTTAATTTTGTGTCGAGAAAACAACATACATATCAATTTTTAAAGTTGTTTTTATCATTTATGCTTGGTGTCGTTAAACGACATATAGTATATTCTTTTGAAGTTTCTTGTCTTACGTAAGGGGAAACGACATTCCCTTTTTTGTTTTTCCCCTCTAAAGTTTGCTGTCATTTAAATTGGTTTAAATATGTAAATATAGGCGTCGTTCATTTTATTGATTCAAATTTTTAATTTTAAGTTTTTACAGTATTAAAAGCTCTCAGAAAATGTTACATTTAACTTTTTCTACTACAGTTAAAAGCTCTCAGAAAATGTCGCATATCAACTCGAGTTGAAAACTCAAATCTACGAAGTGAACGAGGCCGTAAAGTTTTATGTCGTTTTTTTTGGCATGTGACATGTCGTTTATAGATCAAAGCTGTTGGATTTTTCTGGAAACGACATACTCATACCTTTTATGTTATGAAACCGAGTTGTCGTTTACGTTTTTGGCTTTTGGGTTAAAAATTTTATTCTCATTTATATCATAAAAACCATAGGTCATTTATGTTTTTAAAGTTGTGAATTTTATATAAATGTACAATATATTTTGGGTTTATTCCGAAAGATACACAATTTATTTTGGAACTCAACAAATTTATACTATGAGATTTAAAGCGTACAAAAAATTTTTACTATGCTCAAACTTGACCCTGTCGTGTATTTTGAAATTTTCTTTGTTTTTTTTGATAAGTTGTTTTTTTTTTTTTTTTTTTTTTTTTTTTTTTTTTTTTTTTTTATTCACAAAATCATGGTACAGATTTATTTTTTTTATTTTTTTTATTTCCCTTGTCAAGCTCATGATTATTTTGGAAGCCATTTAGAAGTTCAGGAATGAAATTTGTTTCAATCTCTGCCGTTTCTTTCGACGTGTAGTTTGCACCTTGATAGTTATTTATTTATTAAAAAAAATTGATTACGGAATATTTCTTTTTATTTGGAGACGTTTGGTTCATAGATTATAATTATGTGATTAGAATTATTTTTAATTTATGTGTATTTTTTTTGAGAGAAAATACTATAGCGAACTACGAACCATGATTCGAATCAGGGAATGAATCTAGGTACCAAACATCGTCTCTTATGCTGTTTTAGATTTAATTTAACCCAATGGGAGGCTATTCCAAGATTTGTATCTCGGCTGATTTGGCTTAATTAAATTTCAAGTCCTTTCCTAAGAATATATATTTTTCTTTTTTTTCTTAATAAGAAATCGAATTCAACATGTTTTATCCCATAAAAAAAAAAAGAATTCACATGTTTTATTTTGTCTTGGAAGTTGAAACTCGGCATATAATATAACCTAGAGAAGAAAGGACGACATATGTTTCGTGTGGATGACCTGTCCCAATATGTTTCCCACCTAAATAATAATAATTAATTAATAATAAATAAAAAAACCCCACTAAAAAAAATAAACAGATGAAAATGTCTGAAGACTCTTAAGATTCGTTTGGTATGATAATTTAAATTAAGATGATTTTAATTATGATTTTAAAATTAAAATTATGATTCATGATTGTAGATTCAAATTATGATTTTGCAATTATAATTTAAAATTATAGATTTGAATCATCTTGAATTAAGCGAAGGTGATTTTAGAATTATGATTTGAGCTAGTTTAAAACGTCACATCAGATTCTGAATCATCCAAACCAAACACTGATTCTCAATCATGATTCAGAATCACTGTAAACAAATACTGATTCAGAACTATGATTTAGAATCATGATTCTGGATCCATCTAGTAAACGCACCCTTAGTGAACGTTTGATTCATAGATTTAAAACTATAATTCAGAATCATTTTTAATTTATGTATACACTATAACAAGAATACGAACTATAATTCGAATCATAACACAAATTCACGTACCAAACATCAAAACTTAAAATGAGAGTATTCTAAAAAAAAAAAAAAAACTTTAAATGAGAGCAAAAAGCTGAAAACTAAAACTTAAAAAAAACCAGAAGAGAGAAAAAAGAGTGAAACATTACGTACTCCGGTGGGCAGCGACTCAGCAGCGTCGGAAATATCGCCGGAAGTTGTTTGTCTTCGTCGATTCGAACCCAATTCCGATTTGTTAGACTGTTTGGATAATTCAATTTCCGGTATCTCATTCCATTCTCTCCTCAAAATCTAACATTTCCCTCTTTCAATTTCCGTTTTCTAGGGTTTATTTTCCCAATTTCGGGGTTTCAACTGATTTAATTGTGATCTCAAAGGTCGTATTTTCGTGCAGTTTCAGCTCCGAATTCGAAGTGGAGGGAGAAAGCGAATCGGTTATGAGCCGTTGACATGTCTGAGAATCATGATTCCGAGTTGCTCGAGGGAGGTTCTGGTTCAGCGGAGTTGAGCTTTTCGGAGCCGGTTTTGGTTCCAATCCAGTCGAGTGAATCTTCAGATGGATTTACCCATGTTGAAGCTTCAACGAATGCGATTCACAGCGATGATAATCAGGTAATGGGAAGTTTGGGAAATCTTTTGTGTTGTATTAGGTATTGTGCAGTTTGGTTGATTAGAAAACGTGTGAATTTCAGGAATTCGTAGAGGGCTCTTCGCGAGGAGATGACGAAGATGAAGCAAAAATTGCGGAGGATGCGGGAAAGGAAGACTTGTTCGTCGATTGCCCGGACGAGCTGGTTGGAAATGCCGATGGTAAAGAAGCGGTGGTTTCTACGGAAATGGAAGAGAATTCGGAGGAAAAGCTTAGTTTGGAAGAGACATATGGAGGTCAAGATGGCTTCGCCGCTACCGGCGACGAAGTGGAACGCCTTCGAGCTAAGCTTGATAAGGCTCTCCGTGAGAAAGAACGCGTCTCGCATGATCACGAGGTGGATTGGATTGGTTTATTTTTGTTAAAGGGAATGGTTTTGATGCAAATTTTATTTTTTATTTTTTATTTTTTTTGGTATTGATTATTGGTGTTTTGTAGGAAGAAAGAGAGGGTTTTGCTAGAGAACTTGCTAAACTTAGGCACCAGCTCAAAGCCCTCGCCAATGGAGAGTCATTGCTGCTTGGTGGAAGTGGCGGTGAAGAGGAGAATGGCACTGGTGTCTCACTAAATGAATTGATGAATGAATCGTCTCGGATTGTTCAAAGTGCTTATGAAGAAAGGTTGGCTACTGAGGCCAAGATAAGAGAGCTTCATGATGTTATTCTTGCAAAGGATCAGGAGATAGAGGTACTCAATGCTAAGGTTAAAGAATTCCCGGGATCGGATGTTGAGATGGTAACGGATAGATTGTTAGCTTATTTTACTGGGGTAGTTGGTCAACAAGAACAGTTAGATGATTCTATTGGCGGGAAATTAGTTTTTATTGAGAGAGGCGCTTATATGTTGGGTGAGAGGTATAATATGATCTTTTATGAGGTTGATCAACTGAGGCAGTGTTTTTCTGAGGCCAGGTTGGATGCTGGGTTGCAGGATTTGGGGACATTTTTCACTGTTGCCCGCAGTGAGTTGGTTGAACTCAAAAGAAGGGAATTAGAATTTGCTGAAAAGTTGAGCCATCTAGAAGAGGAAAATAGGAAATTGGTTAAACAACTTGACGAGCAGAGGGCGGTGGTTGAAAGAGTGAATGTAGAAATTGGTAAAACTAAAGCAGAACTTGAGCAGGAAAAGGTTAGGAGCAGTAATACCAAAGAAAAGCTTACCATGGCTGTGACAAAAGGTAAAGCATTGGTGCAACAAAGGGAGTCGTTGAAGCAGTCTTTGGCTGAAAAAACGAGTGAGCTTGAGAAATTCTTGGTTGAATTGCAGGAGAAGTCGAGCGCTCTGGAGGCTGCTGAATCACATAAAGAGGAGTTGTTTAGAAGTGAAAATTTGGTTGTCTCATTGCAGGAAACACTTTTCCAGAGGAATGCAGCTATTGAGAAAATCGAAGAAATGTTTTCTGAGAGTGGTATGCCCGATGAACTTCAATCAATGGAAATCATCCAGAGGTGTAGATGGCTTATTGATGAGAATGATAAACTGAAGGGTATTTCCATAGAATTCGACAAAGTAAGAGATGCTTTGTCTTTGATTCATGTACCGGAAACCGTTTCATCTTTTGTATTAGAATCTCAAGTGCATTGGATTAGAGACTCGTTACACCAGGCCAAATCCGAGTTAGATGCAATGCAAGATGAGATTGCTACTACAAGGGAGGCTGCACAAAAAGAGATAGACCGCTTGACTGCTTCACTTTCAGCTGAATTGCAGACGAAGGATCATCTTCAAACAGAGTTGGATGATCTGACATGCAAGTACAGAGAGATTGTTGAAAAAGAGCATCGAGTTTCCTTAGAGAAGGATCACATAGTCAAAATGCTACTTGAAGCCTCAGGAATTGCAATGGACGATGAAGTAGTATCTCAGTTGTCCTCTGATGATGTCACACTCGTAGAAAGATGTTGCGCGGAGATGAAAGAACATAGTAGTGTTTCTTCCACTTCTTCTTATGTTGATGCCGAACTGTTTGAAAAAGTTCAGAGCTACTTGTATGTGAGGAGTCAGGAGTTGGTGCTGTGTGAGCTTGTACTACAAGAAGAGATGTTGATGAGATCACAAGTCATTAATCTTTCCAACGAGATGAGGATGGTATCACAAGAACTAGCGGCAGTGAAAGAGGAAGAGGAGTCTCTACAGAAAGATCTCGAACGATCCGAGGAGAAATCAGCCTTGCTGAGGGAGAAGTTATCTATGGCTGTGAAGAAAGGAAAGGGGCTGGTTCAGGATCGGGAAAACTTGAAACTTCAATTGGATGAAAAGAAGTCTGAAATTGAGAAACTCAAACTTCAGCTTAAGCAGCAAGAATCAGAACTTGCTGATCACAGGGAGCGGATCAGTAGTTTGTCTGTTGATATAGAGCGCATTCCAAAGTTAGAGATGGATCTTGCTGTTATAAAAGAAGAAAGGGACCATCTAGCCGCAATAAAAGAAGAAAGGGATCAACTTGAGAAGTTTTTGTTGGAGAGCAACAACATGCTACAAAGGGTAATTGGATCTATTGATAAAATTGATCTTCCCGTTGATTCAGTTTTTGAAGAGCCTGTAGAGAAGGTGAGCTTGCTTGCAGAATACATCAATGAATGCCGGGATGGCAAAACACTTGTAGAAGAAGAAATGGTGAGAGTAAAAGAGGAAGCCAATACCCTTTATCGCAAGCTCGTAGAAGCTGAGGCAAGTATTAAGTCATTGGAAGATGCATTATCAGTTGCAGAGAATGAGTTTTCTCGACTTGCCGAGGAGAAGGGGGAAATAGAAGTTGCTAAGGACAATGTCGAAAAAGAGTTGGAGAAAGTAAGAGAGGAAGTTTCTTTGCATAGTAGCAAGTATGTTGAGGTCTCTGAGTCTAAGAGGTCAACGGAAGAGGCGTTATCACTTGCAGAAAACAATATGCTAGCAATCATTAGTGAGAAAGAAAGTGCTTTAGTTAGTAGAGATGCTGCAGAGTCGGAGCTAGAGCAAGTGAAAGAGGAGGTTGCTATCCAGACCAGCAAATTAACAGAGGCCTACAAGACCATACAGTCGCTTGAAGATGCATTATCTGAGGCTCGGAACAATGTGAATGTACTGAATGAGCAAAATAGTGATGTTGAAGTCCAAAGAACCAATTTGGAAAATGAGCTGAAGAAACTACAAGAAGAAGCTGGGTCCCAGGTTAGCAAGCTAGCAGATGCGACCGCGACCATAAAGTCGCTGGAAGATGCATTACTGAAGGCAGAGAATAGCGTCTCTGTGCTTGAAGGTGAGAAGAAAAATGCGGAGGAGGAGATATTAACGTTGAGTTTAAAGTTAAAGGCGTCTATGGAAGAGTTGGCTGGAACTAATGGCAGCTTAGAGAGCAGGTCCACTGAGCTCTCTGGTTACCTTTGTGATCTTCAAGTGCTTATGAATGATAGCACACTGCTGTCCTTATTGAAAGGGTTTGAGAAGAAATTCGACAGCCTTAAAAATATGGATGACATTATTGGACACATAAAGGACCGTTTTCTTGGCTTGGGTTTAGAAGACATTGAGGTATTCCCCTCCCCCCTTCTAGTGCATGCTGTTTTGTGGATCTGCTTATGCCGGATATTATACACACACACACACACATACATACATATATATTGCTTATGCCCGCCTTTGCATTTTTTTTTTTTTTTTCCTTCTTTATATATATAAATGCAATTTACGTATATATATTGCATATTCATGTATTGCATTTACATTTTTCCCTCTCTCGCTCCCCTTTTTTCAGTCCTTGCTAAGTGCTATATTTTTATCCCAGTTAACTTTTTCCCCCTCTAATTAGCTCCTTTCTTAAGTATTTCAGGAAGATTTTCGTCCTACAAAATCCATCACAGACAGTCTGGACGATACTTTTAACTTTGAAAAGGAAAACGGTGAGGTCAGCGTTGCAGATGGTGACCATGTTTCATCTTTTGGGAAGACTGTCGAAGGTTTCCGGTTGAGAAACAAAATTCTTGCTGAAAGGTTTGAACGTTTCTCTTTATTTATAGATGAGTTTATTGCAGCTCTCTTGAGGAAACTACAGGCAACAAAAGAAGAAGTGGTGGTTGTGTTTGAGCACATTGAGACTTTGAAACAGAAAGTAAATAGTTTGGAGGTGTATAAACAGGAACAAGGGAATACTATTACCTTGTTAGAAAATGATGTGATGACTTTATTAGATGCCTGTACTAATGCTACCAGAGAACTGCAATTTGAAGTAAAGAACAATTTGTTGGAGCTCAGTTCTGTTCCTCAGCTGGAAAAACTGAGAACTACTTTATCCTCAGGAGAAATTAATGGAGTCCCCTCACAAGATGCTGAGCCAGTCATTGAAGGTAGCAAATGTGGTAAAGTAGCAGAGATGTTGTTGCTTGCTAGCAGAAAAGTTAAAGCCCTGTGCGAGCAGTTTGAGAGCACCACTGACGTGGCAGCCTCTACAATTGTAGATTTGCAGAATAGTTTAAAAGAAGCTGGAACACGTTATGAGAAAGCCCTTGAAGAAAGTGATCTGAAACAAAATATGGTTTCCAAGTTGGAGGGAGAAGTAAAAGCATTACAAAACTCATGCGGTGAGCTGAGGCTTTCAATAGAGGATTATCAAGCGAAGGAGGTTAAGTTAAAGGAAAGAGAAGCAGAAGTAGAAGCATTAAAAAATTCATGCAGCGAGCTGAGGCTTTTGATGGAAGAATATCAAGCCGAGGAGATTAAGTTAAAGGAAAGAGAGGCAGAAGTAGAAGCATTACAAAACTTAAGTAGCGAACTGAGGCTGTCAATAGAGGATTATCAAGCTAAGGAGGTTAGGTTAAAGGAAAGAGAGGCAGAAGTACAAGCATTACAAAACTCGTGCAGCGAGCTGAGGCTTTTAATAGAAGAATTGCAAGCCAAGGAGGTTAAGTCAAAGGAAAGAGAGGCAGAAGTAGAAGAATTACAAAACACGTGCAGCGAGCTGAGGCTTATAGTAGAGGAATATCAAGCCAAAGAGGTTAAATTAAAGGAAAGAGAAGCAGAAGTAGAAGCATTAAAAAGCTCATGCAGTGAGATGAGGCTTATGATAGAGGACTATCAAGCCAAGGAGGTTAAGTTAAAGGAAAGAGAGGCAGAAGTTTCATCATTGTACAATTCGTTATTGATGAAAGAACAAGGTCTTTTTTCTTTTCTCTTGTGAGTATAACTAGTTTGGCTTTTTTTTCTTTCACTAGAGTTCTAATGAGTTGTTTTCCCCTTTTTGTTGTTCCAGAGTCTGAAGATTGCCTCCTGTCAGCATCCCAAGTCAAAAACCTCTTTGACAAGATCAGAGAGATTGAGATTCCCATGGCAGAGTCCGAAGTAGGAGACGTGGAGCCCCATAATTCCACTCACGTAAAAAAGCTCTTTTACATAATTGATAATGTCACTGACCTGCAACATCAGATAAATTCACTATATGGCGAGAAAGAAAAGTTACAGTCAACCCTTGGGATGCAGACACGTGAAATTCAGCTGCTGAAGGAGGAAATTGAACAACATTTCAGAGATAAACAAGCAACCGAAAAGATGAAGAATGAACTCCCAGAACTCGTACATGGTTTGGAGAAGATTATAGCTATGTTAGGAGGTGATAGTTTTGTTGGAGACCAAAATTCTGCTGGTGTTAAGGGACCTCTTTCAGTATTAGAAAGGCAGGTTATGTCTTTGTTAATGGAATACGAAAGTTCAAAATCAAAAGCACAGGATCTTAGTAGCAAGTTGGTGGGGAGCCAGAAGATTGTGGATGAATTATCGACCAAGGTTAAATTGCTCGAAGATTCCATTCAAGGCAGGAGTGCTCAGCCTGAGATTCTCCATGAAAGGAGCCTTTTTGAAGCACCTTCATTGCCTACTGGTCCAGAAATATCAGAAATTGAAGATGCGGTAATATTCCTATGTTTTTTGATTATTAGTTCTATATTTTCTGCATTGTTTAACATGAGGTTGTCGAAAGTAAAAGATCTCCAAAGCAAAAGGTACTTGTAGATCTCAAGTTTTAGCTTGTGTGTTGCAGTGTCAGATTTCTCTCTCTCTCTCTCTCTCTCTCTCTCTCCCCCCTAGATTTTGGTTTTGGTGATTAACATGACTTTATTTGATGACGCCTTTTGTTTGTAAGCGTAAAGCCACTCTCTCTTATTTACATCAATACGCTTGTGTGTATAAGCTTATGATTGGGTCATAACGATTTAGCGGTACTTTGTTAAGGAGATAGAAGCTGCATATCTAAACAGAAACATGTTGCTTTTAATGTTTATCCAGGAACCAGTTGGAAAGAGTACAATATCTCCTGTCCCTTCAGCAGCCCACGTGCGTACTATGCGAAAGGGTTCAACTGACCATCTATCTCTCGATATTGATTTAGAGTCCAATCGTTTAATCAACAGAGAAGAAACTGACGAGGACAAAGGTTTGCGTCATAATATGTTTCCCAGCATCCCAAGTAGTTTCTTAAGCTTGAAAAATATTTTTACAACTTTCCTTCCTCTTCCTTTTACAGGTCATGTGTTCAAGTCTCTTAACACCTCGGGTCTCGTTCCAAAACAAGGGAAGTCGATTGCAGATCGAATTGATGGAATTTGGTAAACTGCTAAATCTAATGCTTACGCGTTTACATTTGTTTCCCTTTTATGATCTACAAAATCATCTCTGAATCAAATCATAGAAGAATAACTGTATAGGGTGGCTAACATCTAGCGCCATTGAGTTCTGATAAAAACCTTGTGCGTGTGATTAGTGTCAATGATTTGCACCGACTTTCGATTTGTATGCAGGGTATCCGGTGGTCGGGTTTTAATGAGTCGTCCCAGGGCGAGGCTAGGCGTTATCGCCTATAGTCTTCTTTTGCATATATGGCTATTGGCAACCATTTTGTAAAAAAGTTTCTTATCGTCTACTCGTTGGGATTCCTGGATCGTGTTACTACATTCTATCCCGCGTCAATTGTATCATAGATGATGGATACATCATATAGCTGTCAATTTTCTTTTCCATTCTTTTTATGTAACTCTTTTATTTTTGATTAACATGATCATAAAGCGCTATTGACCCTCTGCAATCACATTTTAAGGTTTCAGAGGATCAAAGCCTGTGCGCCTGTGGAGAATGCTCTGCAGATTATACTATCTTAGCATTGAGCGATACTTTCTCATGTGATAAGTGGCCGTGAAATCTTTGTATTGAATAGTTTATAATGTTTTAGATACGTTTTATATGTGATTTTATTTTATTTTTATTTATATATATATATATTTTTTTTGGGAATGTAGGAATCCACACCTAAACTACCGAAGGATTTTTATTTTATTTTATTTTTTCCCCTGAAATTGAATTTGAGCTGTGCTGCTTTTATATTTTCTTATAGGGTTATTATACGGTTCATGCGGTTTCTCGTTTGTTACAGAGAATTTGATCAATCTAAAATGTGTTTTAAAGAAAATAACCTACTTTCTGAAATCAAAGATAAATTCAACATTGTTTCCTTAGTTGGAGATGCCGTTTTCGGTTACAGCAATTTTTGGAAGGACCACACTTATATCGTTTTCAAGTACAAACGACAGTAAATTCTAAAATGTAAACGGCATCTCGTATTGGAGCGACAGCAAAACTTGAGAACACAAACGGCATGTTGTTTTTATTAATAAACGCTGAAATATGTGTAATTAAAACTGCTTGTCCATTTACTTAACCACAAAACCGTGAAAAGACTTTCCGTTTTTCCATAAACGACTGCAAATTTTAGTATTTTTAAAACAAATGTCGTTTCATACACTTGAACGACACACAAAAGCTTTGAAACTAACGCAGCGACATTAATCAATCAATTAGTGGACGTTTGGTTGATGGATTCAAAATCATGATTTAGAATCATTCTCGATTTACGTGTATTTTTGTGAGAGAAATTATTATAACGAATCACGAACTATGATTCGAATCATGGCATGAATCTAGCAACCAAACAACACTCTAGTGCTAGCGAGACTAATTTAAGTTTTAATTTTTGTGTATCAAGTGATGTGATATGTGAGTTGTCATTTCTTTATTAGTAGATGTAATTGTTAAAAAAAATCGGCAGCGAGTGCGCAGCGAAATTTTAAAAAATTTAATCAACGTCAAAGCCAACCAAGAACATGTTCATGATGCTATATAGCATAAATACTAAAGATCTAAATCATATCTTTTGAGATTTTAGGAAATTGCACGTCTGACTGATCAAGGAGTTCCAAACAGCGACCGGAAGAGCCTCAACCAACTGGTCTTCTTTGCTATTCTCGTTTTCACGATCAGAGTGCAGGTGGGCAAACGTCGTTCAATCTCCCTTTGGTATTCTTGAACTCCTTCCAACCACAAGAGAGCCAAAAGAAAAATTGTTCTTGAAAATTAAACAATTTTTCCTCTCAGGAATCTTTTGTCAATAGCCTCCAAAAAGTCTCTCAAGTGATCTAATGAATAATGTGACTTACTGGGCTATTTATAGTGTTTAGGAAGTCATACTTCCGTAACAATTAGGTTTCCCAAAGTTTTTATTGCATCTAGAGTCGGTTTCACCACGTCAGCACGCGCTACGCGTTACAACCGGTCGACCGGTGACAGAGACGTTATAACTCACCGGTCGACCTGTTCTTCACAAACCGGTCGACCTGTCCGGTCGACTTGTTTGCACTGACAATAGTTGTTTTCCTAGTTCTTCAACACAGGAAACTTGCATAGAGCCTCAGTTTTGATTCAAGCAACCCAATAGAAAAAATGCCTAATCAAAACAATCATATAATAGTCTTCCCATATTAAACAACTCTTAAAACAATAATTCAACCAATTTATCTAGAATTAATTTAACAATTAATTCACCCGATAAATCACTTATGAATTAATTAACCAATCTCCTATTAACTTTGAACATCTTTTACGGAAATAACACAAGTTACCAATATGTAAGAAATACACCGTATCATTACAGAAAATTATGTGAGCTAGCAAAGGGACCCGATGGACATATATAAATCAAGCTCCTATAATCACAACGCTACTTGTAAACCAACAAGTCCGTCTCATGATTATAAAACTCTAACGCTACTCCACTAAAAGCCTAGAGCTGCACTCTTGATTTATATAGTGTATTTACAAAGCTCTAAGTAGCTCTCGTTCATGACTCAATATATTAGTGTATCATCCCCATAGGATATCCATAATCGACTTGAGGTCAAGATCCGTTTTACCTTCCCGATTACATTTATCTTATATTCCATTATCACACCATTAGAAAACCCCTATTCATACCATTACAAACAGTAAACCATTAGATAACACAGAGTAGTCTAATGGTCGAACGCTCATATTTTCCAATCCACTGATAATGCATAAGAGGATATCATTGACTCTTTATAGGAGCTATGGATTCCACTATCTATGAATAACGAATATACGCATACACGAGTCATACCCCTAATGTACCGGTAAGCGTACCTTTACATAAGGTCAGGATGTCTCCCTTTAGTACATCGAAGGATACAAGTCAAGCATACGGGTTCATTATCCATCTCAGGATTAAGATGACAACATATAATTCGTCAAAAGTGAATTGTTTTATTCAAACAGAATTATTAATTAAAACAATTCAACTTTGGTATGATCCAATATAGATTTCACCATTAGAAACTATATCACTGTCTCTACCTATGTAGTCCCACCTCCGACGACTAAGACAAGCCGTCTCCGTTAGGAAGTAGACAACATAACAATCTTAACATGAATAAAGCGCCCAACTTTAGATTCCTGTGTTCTGCATGTTCTTCACATTACATGCATGACCTAAAGATTTAGAATGACAGTCTCAGACTTTTAGTTTGCTTATCATACATTCAACTAATATGAACATAAATAGGACAATACATAGATATATGATATAAATAAATCTTTATTAATAGTCAAAACGTCTCAAAGAACATCGTTTCATTTATTCCTAAGGGCATAAACGCTAACAGTAATCTCTTGTCGTTAATTGACCTAACAATATTTTAATCACCCACTAATAAAAAAGTGATAACTCACATACCATATCAGTCGGTATAAAAGTTAAAATTTGAATTGGTATTTCAAGTATTATTCTTAAAAATTAATTGAATATGTCCTTTAGTACTAAAAGCCTGCAGCTCTTAAACGACAGAGACATTTTGAATTCAGTACATTAGACAGCACCATTTCTGTGAAACGACATGTCATTTCTGATAAAAACGACATCAAACTAAACTGGAAACGTCAAAAAAAACGAATTGTCGTTTTCTATCATAAACGACTGCGTTTTCGGGGAAAACGAACGTCCAAGCTTCCAAACGACATGTCGTTTAGTTCATAGAAACATTCAAACCCGAAGAACTTGTACAGATAAAATTTCTATGATAGAGTCCTCTTGTTCGTCTTCGTCGGTTATTTCTCCGTCCGACTGTCCGAGCACTTCAGCTCCGGTGCTTTGAATGCTTCCGGGCATGTCGACCACCTAAATTTTCTTTTTCTGGGGACTCCTTAACAACAGGACAAAAACCTGCATAATAATTCTTCAAAAAGAAAACGGAAAGATAAAGGTTGGGTTTTTTTTTTTTCTGGGTTGGTTTCCATTTGTTTCAATCACGTAAACTGCTTTTTCTTCCTTAATCCTTCTGAAACTTTTCTTTTAATGGTTCAGTTGAAGAAATCACTGTGAATTTGAAGCTGTTTTCAATTATGGTGTCGCTTACTGTAAGCCATTGGTGGTACAGAACCATGGATGCTTCCTCAAACTCCTTGCATTGGAGAAATTCCAACTTTATCAGTTAGTGCTCTATTTATTTGTTTATTTCTCGTATGTTTTGATTTTTTGAGATTGACCCATTAAGATGTCCCATAAGAGAAGGTTTGATTATCCGTATTTCGAGCTAAAACTTACCGCTTAAACTGATTTCAAGTATCA
Organism: Morus notabilis; assembly: GCF_000414095.1. Classification (NCBI taxonomy): domain Eukaryota; kingdom Viridiplantae; phylum Streptophyta; class Magnoliopsida; order Rosales; family Moraceae; genus Morus; species Morus notabilis. Next base: position 250,131 of record NW_010362482.1, read on the forward strand.
GTTTTATTTTTTTATTTTTTTATTTTTTTATTTTTTTTTAAAAAAGATAGGAAAATTGGATGGTAATTGGTAATATGTGTTTTGCATACAACGCAAAGGAGGGACCATTAAGCTTGAAGTTGCTGCTATAGATTGTGGAAATTCTTTTTGTTTTTTTTTTGTTTCCTCTTTGTAATTTGGTTAAAAATGTAAAAATAGGATTATTTTTAGCTCAAAATGCAATATTTCACGCCTTTTTTTTTTTTTTTGATATGTTCTTTACATTTGGTGGAGTGCTTCGTGATCTGGTTGAAACTTGAAACGTGTGATCAGGTGGGAAGCTTAAAGTCATCTATGATATGCAAAAGGCTTTACATCCCAGATTATGCAATGTGAGATTCTAACTAAAACTTTGATAAACCTTTTGAGAATATTCAGTTGAAATTTCTTTCTTTTTTCTTTACCTTTTACTCATGCTGTATTGTTTTCAGGGGCTTAACGTTTACCCTATGGCTTCTGCTAGACGGAACTCAGCTAAGAAACTGAAAAAGGCTGCAGAAACAAGTCAAAGTGTTGAAGACATTTCTCCTAAAGATGAAGATGGTCAAGAAGACAACAAGCTCAACCCTTCTGATAAATCAGTAGGGAAGAAATTGAATAGCATTCCTTCTAGGAGTATGGTGCTGCAGGCATGTGCCATTACTTCAGCGTTAATAGCTGCTTTAGGTGTGGTACTTCGACAGGTAGATTTACATTAATGCTTCACTATCTTGGTATACTACTTGGTCCGTGTTTGCATAATGTTCCCGTATCTTTTGGGTAGGTATCTCATTTTGCTTCCGCAGAGGGATTGCCAATACTCGACTGTTCTTCGAGAGTATCGTGTATGTATTTGCGCTTTACTTATTACAAGTTTGTGATTCAAAAGTTTACTTCTATTCTCTTAGAAGGAACATCCAACGTATTGGACAACGAGGACATCTATAATATGTTAGTGTGGAGAAGCTAATCAAATGTGGTAGTGATGATCATTTAACATGTATAATTATTCAAGATAATTATGACTGAATAAGAGGTGATTTATACATGAAATAGATATTAATAGCCTGAAATAACCTTTTTCATGCTGATGTACATCACATTCAAAGTCTGTATTTTTTCTTTCTCTGTTAGGTCCCCTTTGCGTTGTAGCTGGAATAATCTTTTTCATTTAAAGAGCATCACCTTTTTTTTTTTTCTTCTCCCCTTGTGTACAGTTGATTTTGAGATGTGGCATCTTGAGGTGATTACAGGACTAGTTGTAGTGATATCGTCATGCCGATATTTATTACTAAAGATGTGGCCAGACTTTGCCGAGTCTTGTGAAGCTGCCAATCAGCAGGTAGCTCCATGTCCTGTTCTTTCAGAGCTCTTTAGGTACTCATAAGAGCTTGATAAATGTAGTTTGTGGTCAATGGTCATATCTGCAACGGCTAGATAGTGACATATTTCAGTGATTAGTTTAGAAAATTCCATGGGATTATAAGCTTTTCTTAACAACCAAACAAAAGAAACTCTATTTCACATCATGCATAATAGCTGGATTTTATTCCAAGTCTGCTGCTCCTGGTCATCCCTGTGTATGTGCTGACAATATTGCGTTTTTGAATATAGGTCCTTAGTTCACTACAGCCGTTGGATTACTTGGTTGTTGCATTTTTACCTGGGATTAGCGAGGCAAGCAAATAAAACTTTCATAACAGATCTATTTTCTTCTTTTTGGCAGAGTTAAATAGATAAGGAATTATTATTGGGCAGGAACTTCTTTTTCGTGGTGCATTGTTGCCACTTTTTGGATTTGATTGGAAGAGCG
>NW_010362482.1:251992-305039 GCF_000414095.1 Morus notabilis
TTTCGGTGTTCTACACCTCGGAGGGGGCAGGAAGTACTCCTTTGCTGTCTGGTACTATTCTCTAGACTAATCTCTAACTAATATGTTTTTTTCTTTCCTCCTCTATTTCTCTAGTTCACTTAACTTTAATTGTCCCTTGTCCCCGCATTTCCAATTTTCTTTTGAGAACTGCTATTAATTACTGTTAGTGATGCATCACCATACATGTGAAATTAAAATAGAATTTTCATATGTGAAAAAATAAAATTACTATTCTCAGTCACACTGCTATGTGGCAGTTTTGATGGAGTGACAATGTGGCACGTATATCACCAATGGTATAATAAATAGCACCTTTTTTTTTTCCTTTTCTCCTTCCTGAAACTGAGCAAAATGGGATTTCTCCAGTCTTTTCAGGTCGCTGTTAAGTTGCGAAGTATATCTTCAGTTCACATGACAGTTGCAAACAGTGTTGTACTCAAATGAGATTCTGAATCTCCGAAACAAAAAGAAACAAAGTCCATTTCCCACATGTTTACTTCGTCATGTCATATCTTCGTTTTATTCCTTTGATGCTTCTCAGGGCAACTTTCGTCGGACTCATGTATGGATACGCGACCATTCTATCTTCGAGCATAGTCGTACCTATGGCTTCACACGCGGCAAACAACTTGGTGGGCGGGATTATATGGCGCTACGAATCGAGCTCATCGAACCAAAATTGAGACTCGCGTATGGCTATGCGACCATTCTATCTTCCAGCATGATCGTACCTATGGCTTCTCACGCGGAAAACAACTTGGTGGGTATGGCGCTAGGAATCGAGCTCATCGAACCAAATTGAGAAGACAGACTGCTATCTACTACACAACTTGGATTGTGCTATAAAGCGTGCTTCAAGTTCGTCAATAGTGCATCCTTGCAATACATATATATCATATATGTTTCTTTCTCTTCTCATTTTGTGATATTAAGTTAATTTTGTCGCCAAAGAAAGTTGTATATGGACAATATACATGTATAAAAGTCTTGGATAAATAGAGAGATGATTCCTTCAAACATAGCGTGCTTTTTTTTTTTTTTTTTTTTGAGAAAGAGGGAAATAGGTCAAGATTTGAGATGAATTAAAATTAACAGGTTAATAGTTTACATAAGTTAATAAATAGGTTAAATTATTGTTTTCGTCCATAATTTGTCTGGTTATGAACCATAACTTGACAGGTTATTCACGGTTTTTGTTCATAACTTGTCTGACTATGAATTATAACTTTATAAATTTATTCATAATTTATCTGGTTATGAACCATAACTTGGTAAGTTATGACCTATTAATTTCTATAACTAAAAATTGACCTATATACTTTTTTAAGCTTTTCATATTGACCAATTTTTTACTATTTCTCTTTTTTTTTTTTCCTTGGACCGTCGCAATCTTGGCTTTTTTTCATCACATTTATGTCCCACGTTTGACAAATAGGAGGCCCATTTGGCATAAAAATATGTCAAAAATACGTAAATGTATTCGACATTACGTCTAAATATAACAAAAATATTGAACTTGAATGATATATATTCATTTTAACGGAAAAAAAGCTCGACCAGAAAACAAAAAAGGAAAATGGAAGCGCTAAAATAAAAGTTTTGGCCTGAAAACTACCTATACGTATCTCAAGTGTACAATATGTTTCCAATGAAAAGTATTTTTTTCAAGGCAAAAGATTAAGATACAAGTCAAAATTAGAGTCAAGAATCAGGTGCTACTTACATGATTAGATAATACAAACGCACGCTTTATCTAATGACGGAGATAACTCCTTCAACTAGTGACACTAAAATATGATCCGACCCCTTCGAAATAATTCTAAATAAACCACATCTCAGTCAGAAAATAGACTATGTAATTTAGATTTAGAATGGTGGGGAGATCACTCAATATGTACAATATGTTTCCAATGAAAAGTACATATTTTTTACGTTTTAATGAAAACATGAAATTCAATTTTTTTCTCAGACAATAGAAACAATAATAACACGTATGTATATATGAATATTTTTCTTAGGAATGTGTTATATCCATTCCATATTACTAAGTGGGAATCTGCAAATTGCCCCCACATTTTTTTAAGGAACCTTATTCGGTACGTTAACATATCGGCAGGTTAAGGAGACATTTGTTTTATGGGTTCTGCTTAGTTTATGATCATGGTTCTTAATTCTACTACATTGTTTTTCTCTCACAAAAAAAAAAAAAAATTAAATTTCAAAAATTAGAATCAGAATCATGAACTATGATTTTGAATCCATGAACCAAACGCCACCTAAGTTTTCTATTCGTCGGATCTTCATAAAATCACGTAAAAGTCAAAAAATATACAGATCCAACGGTTTGAAAACCCTGACCTACCGATATGCCAGACGTACCAAAAAATATCCGTCTTTTTAAATACTTATTAGCTCATTTCTTTTCTTTTCTTTTTAAGCTTTTTTTCAATTTTTCTTTTCTTTTTTTTTTCCTCTTTTTATTTTTTTGTTGTATCTTTTAACCTTTAACTTTTATGTATTTTTAAATATATATCATTTAAATATTTTTTAATCATCATGCTTAATTAATTTATTCTCAAATATTTCTTTACATAAATAATTTTTACTTATTATCATCCTCATAAATTTTAACTTCAATTGCGAAACATTTCCCTACTCTTTTTTTTTCTTAAGTTCTTTTTAGCTTAAGTTATTTTTTTGTCTTTTTTTCTTCTATCCTTTCTTTTTTCTCCCTTTTCTTTTCTTTATTTCTTCTAAATTAATTCATGCAGCTTTGAATAAACAAATTTTTAAACACATAGTACGATAACCCCTGCTGTTTTGCTTCAAATATATTTTTTTTCCACTTTTGTCTTTTTTTCTTCTATCCTTTCTTTTTTCTCCCTTTTCTTTTCTTTATTTCTTCTAAATTAATTCATGCAGCTTTGAATAAACAAATTTTTAAACACATAGTACGATAACAAGATTTTAGCTTTTACTTCTGAATGAGTTAAAAAGAAATAGGAATAACAGATTTTAAAAATGACAAAAATAAATAAATGAGTGTTTATTGTTTTTTTTTTCTTTAAAAACAAGTGAGTTTTTTTTTTTTTTTTTTTCATAGAAAAGGATATATTTAATTTTCTCAAAAAGAAAAAAAAAAGATAAAAAACTTGATGTGCGCCTTTCGGCATTGGGCCACAAAATCCTACTTATACGGCAGAAGTGCTGCGAGTGGGTCAATTGAAAGTCCAAATAAGCCCCGGTCTTTTCAGCAAATTTCTCGTCAAAGAAGAGAGCAATATTTTCTACTGAAAACCAAAACGACAATGGCGACTTTCCTTCCTTTGGAGATAATCGTCGACATACTCTACCGCCTACCGGTGAATGATCTCCTGCGCTACAGGTGCGTCTCCAAGCAATGGCGCTCCCTCATCGACGGCCCTGATTTCATCAAGCTCCACCTCAATCACTCCAAGCAATCCAACTCCAACCTCGCCGCCGTTCTCTTCAACAAAAACGACATCCTCAGGATCGACCTCGACTCGCTCGGCGGCGCCGCCGCCGTCAAACTCAACCACCCAATCGACGACGGCAGCGAGATCTTCATCTTGGGTTCTTGCAACGGCTTGGTCGCTCTCTTGAACTTCCGCGAGGACGTCGTTTTCTGGAACCCCTCCACCAGAAAATACAGGAAACTACCCGCATCTAAAGACGTCGACGAACCTTCTAGCTTTTACTACCATGGTTTCCACTTTTACGGATTTGGGCACGACCCCATTAACGATGACTACAAGCTGGTGAAGATAACTCAGTTTCATGGCGAACTTGAGGATTCTTTCGAGTCCGATATTGCGGTTTACACCACAAAGACCGATTCTTGGAGGAGTAGCAAGATTTTCTTGCCTTATTTGATTGATCTCAAGACGCCCAATGGCGTTCTCCTAGGAAATGCTTTGCATTGGGTGGCTTCCAAACAGCCCCAAAAGTCTGATTCTTCGGAGTCAATTGTTGCGTTTGATCTTGTGACCGAGCAGTACATTGAGATTCCAAAGCCCGAGTATTGGAAGAATGGGTATGTTGAAATGTTTTTGGACGTTTTGGGATCGTCACTTTGTGTCACTTGTAACTATTTCATGGAAATAATTGTGGACATGTTCTGGTCACGCAGGGTTGATATCTGGGTGATGAAGGAATATGGGGTTAAGGGGTCTTGGAATAAGATGTTTACTGTGGAGCCCTCGGAGGCGATTGGGATTTTCGGTTACTTGGTTCCTTTTGCCTATTTGAAGAGTGGCGATCAAGTTATTTTGCATACAAACGAGAGGTTTATATTGTATGATCTGAGAAGGAAAAGAGCTAAGAATGTGTCGATTCGGGGTCTTCCCGAACATTTTGGAATGTTCTCATGTATGGCAAGCCTCGTTGAACTTAATGGTGGTTGGGATAGGAAGAAAAAGAAGCAAGAGAGGCAGAAGAAAGACCATGATGCAAAGCAACGGTAACGTGGGCTGGTTTTCTTCTTTGTAAATTTCTCTTATAAGTATTAATCTGTTCAGCATATTGTTTGTGACTGAGGAATGATTTCGATATTCTTCTTCTTTTTTAGCAGGGATGATTTCCCGTCCAAAGGATTTAAATCGGTGTTATAGGCAAGCAGTCTAAAATAGATTATACAGAGAAAGGTTAAAGGTGTGAAAATTTTACAGTTTCGTACCATGCTAATGTTCTAATAAAAGAAAAAGAAAAAAGAAAAAAAAAAGACTAATGTTACCATGTTCATTATATCAGTTTTTAATTGCACAAAGTCTACTATCTAGAATGACAAAGAAACAATAGAAAGACATGATTTCGATGGTTTTGCTGCTAACTCATTTACATGACTGATGAGAATATGCACGAGATGGAAAATTTGCCATCTTACACAGGAAAACCAAATTGGAAAAACTTACCAAATTCACTGTTCTATTCCCTTTTGCTAACTATAGAGGAGTATGAATGTGTATTATACGGTAAAAACCATACTATATGATTGTGACGCCTTATATCGATGTTCGATTCCTGCTTCCCACAATTCTTCTCAGCATCTTCCTTTTTCTTATTTTCTTCTTTCTTTTTTCAAGTTTTGAATTCTGCATAACTATTTAGTGTTCTTGCTATTTGTTATGAACGTTCCTTGAGTCTTTCTGGCGGAAAAGGTTTGTGAATGAACCTCAAACTTTGTTGAACATTCTGCTAAATCATACTAGGGAAATGCCATCTTGAACTTGCACAATTGCAATTGTGTTTTCCAAATTCTGATGTTTTTTATATTTTAGCAAAGCCTGGTTGTGAGAGGCCAATTGAAGCGCAACACTCGCGTCAACTGTTAATAAGGCTAAAAACGACATCAATTTCAAAGTGGGAGGAAAAAAACGACAGCATAGTAGAATACGACATCGTACTGAATTAACGACAATTTCTTCACAAAATTAATACATCGTGCGACAAATGATTCACTAAACGGGTTAATTGGGAAACGGGCAGTATATAAAAAACGACAACACAGAATAAAACGGCTATACATACAAAACGACAGCACAAAATGTGTCTATATCTATACATACATATAAGGGAGAATGGGCTTTTTTGATCGTGCTGAACCAAACGTTTCGTCCAGCGTGTTTTTTTTTTCTTTTTTGCTGCTGGAAAAAGGAATCCGGTGCGCCTCACTGAGAAAATTACGCGTCGCTCGCGGATTGGATGTTCCCTTAACTGTGATCCGCGTTTCAAGTTCCAATTCGTTAGCCTAATGGATGGCCAAGTGTCAAATACACATTTGTAGGAAAAGAAAAAAGAGCTCACAAGCACGCAGCAGAGGATCCTACGCACCTTTTAGTGGCCAACATCCATTGCCACGTGTCGTTTTGTGATTGGACTGATGGAGAAAGTGGCGGGGCCCACATGCCTCCCCTTCTCCCTGCGGAATGCGCGCCCCCCTGCGCGTGTACGTCACTTGCCAATCTAAACCGCTAGTCTTCCTAATCCGGCGGTTTGAAAAATTTCCGGTTTATTTCTTTTACTATTATTATTTATTGTATTTATTTATTAATTGTGAATTGATTTGTACTCAGTTTAATTCGTTTTAATACCGTTTTACGTTTAAATTTTCGATAATACTCATATAAAAATAATATAATTAATAGAATGAAATTAAATAAAAATACATTAAAAATAAAATCACACAAAATTAAATAAAAAATAAATAAAGCAAAACAAAATAGAATTAATTTAAAACACAAAGAAATAAGTTAAATTTTTTTTCCTTAGTCTTTGCTTAAGCTTAATTTTTTTCCCCTGTGTTTTAATTCAGATTTGTTTCCTCTTTTGTTATCATTTGTTTAATGCCTTTTTTTTTTCCTCACTTTTTTTCTAAAATAATTTATATACATGTTATTTTAAATGAATCAATGTTGAAAACTAATATATATATATATATATGAATGTTTATATGCGTGTAATGTTTCGACAAGAGTCACAAAACCGCTAGACTTATTCAACGGTTATTGTCTCAAAAAAAAAAAGAAGAAAAAAAACTTCGTCAATTATTTTTAAAAAGAAAAAGGGGGGACAGCTTTCTCGCATCTGGCTAAACGCGCACCGTTTTGAAACTTCCGTTGTTTGGTTTTCGTTTTTTCTTGTTTTAGGCCCCGTTTTTGGGTTGATTGATGACGTAAAAGGAAAGTCTAGTTTTGTGTGTGTGTTTTTTCCTTCCGTGTCAAAGACAAGTACACATCGTGTTCGTGGAAAGGAAGGTAAAACAGAAAATAATAATGCCGTTTTGTTGTTCTTCTCTCTCTTTAAAACGGCTGTTATTCTTCTCTCTCTTATTCCATCAACATTCAACATTTAACGACAACAACGTTGTCCTCTCCGAATAATTTCTCTTTGTCCTTCAACACCCATTTCCTCGGATATTCCAATTCTCTCCGATTTCTTTCAATCATGTCATCGGTAAGATAAGATCCTTTCTCTTGTTTATCAGTTTGATCAGAAAAAAAAAGTGGATTCTTTTCTTTTATACGAGTAGTTCTTCCTTGTGAACGGTGTCAATTTCATTGGGTAATTTTTTTTTTTAAATGTTATTCTTATTGGGTTGATCTCAATTATATTAAAAAAATATTTGTTTTTTTTTTTTTTTTTTTTTTTTTTTTTTTTTTTCAATTGGGTGATACGAAGAAAGTAGGAGTTTTGATGATGATTTTTCCTTTAAGGCAGTGAGCTAACGAGTGTTTTGGGAACCTTGGATTAGAATTCAGTTTGAGGTTTCATTGAATTTGCCTTCTTTTTGCTTAAATATATGACAAGTTTTCATCTTTTATTCCAGGAAGAAAGAATATTGAATCTATCTATATGTATGTATGAGTTTGGTTCAACTGGGATTTATTTAGCTTGCTAAGTTTGTTTTATGGCCAATTAGCTGAAAAGAATTTTAAGGGCATAGTTTTTCATATCCACAAAATCTGTGAATGCTTCCCATTTCCCTTTTATGCCATCCAAATTTCCCTAGTGCATTTTCTTGGAGTGACTTCCTGTGAAAATTCCCAATTTCCCATGAACTCACAAGATTGAATCATTTGCAGCATGAGAATGCTAGGCCTCTTCCAAAATTTGGCGAGTGGGATGTAAATGACCCGGCCTCAGCCGACGGATTTACGGTCATATTCAACAAGGCTAGTGATGAAAAGAAAACTGGTGGTGTTGCTGGGAATGTGGCAGCAACATCGCCTTGCAAATATGCCGCGCCAAAGCAAACTAGCAACTTCAAGTACCCGACAAAGGTAATCCCTTGCTGCAATTTAGACTTGAGCAAGAAATATCATGTTGAAGTTTGATCTGAAATGTGCATTTTGGAGTGCAGAGCAAATGGTTTTGCTGCTTTTGAGTTGCTTCATTTCCTCATCGCAAAAGCGCCTGGACGAGAGAAGAGTAGGCGTTGCTGGTGGTTTAGGACATAAGAGTTCTGTTCAAGAGCAGGCCAATGTAGATTGGAGAGTCTCCAATGGAGACACTATTTTCCTTTATTTTTTTTCTTTCTTTTAACACCCCATAAACTTGAGAGTTTACTTTTTCCTCCTCTTTTTTTTAGGCTTTGCATTGCTGTATAAGAGGAGAGTAACGTAGATAGAAGAATCCTCTTGGCAATGAAATTATACATTGTTCTTGTTTGTTTCTGTCTCAACTTAGATCAGCCACATATAGAGTAGAAGAATGTTGGCCATTCTAATAAATTTCTCACTTGTGAACATTTCTTTTTCTTTTTCTTTTTCTTTTTTTTTTTTTTCAAACGAAAGAGTATTTGTTTATTTATTTATTTTTTTGGCTCTGGAAAGGGGAGTCTATAATGTTCCATTTGTTTTGTTGGTTTGAATTTTCTCGGTTTAAACTTCTTAATTTAAACAGAAAAATTCAAATTGTGTGATTTAAATTGTAATTTGAATTAACGTTTGAATGTGTAATTAAAATTTTAATTTGAATAGAGAATAAAATTTGAATTTGTATTTGATAGGTGTGAAAAGTAGAGAGAGTAGGTATTTTTTACTGTTAAAAAATTATTTGAACGGTTGAACTTGAGGGGAGCTAAACTCTAAGTTAGGTTGTTTAACTCAGTTCAAATGAGATATATAATTCAAACTATATGCTTACTAAACGTCAGTTCAAACTGTATTTATTGTTCAATTGAGTTGAACTAAACTAAACTAGTGAAATAAATAAGAACAATATTAGCTGAAAAAGATGGAACTCACAGCAGGGGGAACCTCATGAATAGTACACCAGCCAAATCTAGACTCCTGAAGAGCCCATTTTACTAGCGAATGAGCTCCTAAATTCCTGAACTTAGGGATCCACTTGAAGGAAACAGAAACAAACTTAAGACATTAAGGCTTCGTTCACTTCGCGAATTCGAGTTTTTAATTTGAACTGAGATGTGATATTTTTCTGAGAGCTTTTCACTGTAGGAGAAAAAAGTTAGATGTGACATTTTCTGAGAGCCTTTTACTGTAGAAACCTAAAACTGAAAACTCGAATCGGTGAAATGAACGAGGCCTAAGCCCGTGTTTGGAATTGATCATTTTTTTCACGTTTTTTGAGAAAGAAAAAATAAAAACGTTTTCAAAACGATGTTTAGCATAATAAAGACAAAAAAAAAGAAATGAAAATGATTTTTTAGTTTAGTGTAAATTAAGAGAGAAATAAAAAACGACTTTTAGTTGTTTTTCATTTTTTGTTTTCGTTTTCTCATCTCTTGAGGAGAGAGAGAAAGAGAGACATTAATGAGGTTTTTTATATAGAAAATAATCTCTTGATAAAACTACCAAACGCATTTTTAAAAATGATTTATGTCTGAGATTAAAAACGTTTTTATTTTCATTTTCATACAAAAAATAAAATCATTTTAGAACGAGTTCCAAACGCGTTCTAATGTTTCGTTTATTTTACCGATTTGAGTTTTGAGTTTTAAAAAATATTACATATCAATTCAAATTAAAAATTTGAATCTGTGAAACGAACAATGTCTAAATAAGCCATCTAGGGACAGGGACCACCATTCAGACCATTGCCTAACACTACCGCTATCAAACAGTCACTCTCCACTCGCAGGGTCTGCCAGTTCCTTTCCAAAGGCAGGCCTATGGCGAGCTTGATGGCTAGCAGCTCAGCTTCCAAAGGGGATGAGCTTGAGGCAGCATCCGTTCTGAGACCCAACAGCTGGTTTTCATTCCCCCAAAAAATGGCGCCAACAGCACAACCTGACTCCTTCCACGCAGCATCAACTCTACACAAAACAGTCCCAGGCATGAAATTATTAGTATAAACGTCAAGCAAAACCTTCCTTTGGCAAACGATAACTTGACAAAATTTATGTGCATATGGGATACTTTTAAAATGTAGAATGTGGAATTAGTACAAGTAATATGCATTTTTTGTACCATCATATTATGTCAACATGATATGAGGAATTAATCAGTACATAATTTTAATATATATATATATATATCTTGATAAAAATCCAATTGTTCAGGATTGCGCAAATTTGGTACCATACCAAGGTGACAGCTTTTAAATGGAGTTCAAATTTTTTTTTCCCGAAAAAAAAGGAATTAGCCAATGGCCCTATGGGTAGCACTAGACTCTAGAGTGCGGAAAATGTAAATAAAGTTTTGGTTTTGAAAGCAAGAAAAATAAAAGAAGACAATTACATTACAACCATAAAAATTAAAAAAATTCCCCTAAAAAAATGGAAGATCAAAAAATTATTATTATTTTTAAAAATTCCGCTATATGATTCCGAGAAGCCACGTAGACTTTCTTTTTAGAAAAAATTTAAATAATTCTTTGCATTCTTCGAAACAAGAGCCACTGCGTTTTTTCTCCTTTTTGTAGGCATTTAGTCAAACATGACATGGAAATCAGCTGCTTTGAAGTTGGAGAAAACCCACTTTGGTCTCAAGTCTCAACTTCTACGAAACCGATGAGAGAAGAGAGAGAAAGAGAGGAGAGAGAAGATGTACCAGTGATTTGATCTGAAGAAGAAGCAAAGCTTACAGAAGACAGATGCGAGAGAAAGAGGATGGGAAGCTGTGCAGTGGAAGGTGGCTGTCCCAGCGACTACATAGCCATTGTTATCTCCTCCATCTCCATGATTTTGTAACTCCATTTCTGGGTTTTTCTTTTTCTTTCTTGTTTATGCATTTCCATTAACGGAATTCAACTTAGTTATTGAAACGTTTAGTGAATTTTTGGTTAAAATTTACGTGAATCATTTTTAATTTAAGTGTGTTTTTTATTAAAAAATAAACTACGAACATAATTCGAATCATAATATGACTCCACCAACCGAACAATTAAATTGGCTTTCTTAGTTATTTGCAGCTGATGACGAGAGAAACGAAAAAAAAAGAGTCCTTTTCCGTTTTGCTGAATAAAAGCTCTTTTTTTGTTGATCAATTGAAAATAGTTATCCAAGTTTTCTCTGCAGCAGAATCTGATAAAGTTAAGAAGTTAATCTTGATTGAGTAGCTAATATGTCAGCAAAAGGTGGAGTTATAACTGCTTACTTAATAATTTCCAACTTCATAATTGCTTTTTTTATGATCTCAATTAATAGAAAGTGTTCTCTTAATATCATTGAAAACTAATTGCTATTACTTTTTATATGTTTGTGTTCTTCTCAGGCTTCTGTCACGTATAATAGTGCCCTTTGCGGTTCACAAAATTCCTCGATGTAAAGGCAGTGGCTTCTGGATTCCAACCATTCAAGTCTTTGCTAGTTTTAGCCTTGTATTGTCAATTGTGGTATGTTTAGGTTATTGATCTGTTTTTCTTTTCTTTTGGCTATATTAGTTCATCACATTTTGCCTTTCGCATTTCGCGCTTTTGAACTAGAATTTTGTTTGCGCAGCTTTCCCTCAATTTCCTAAAATTCAAGAAGAGGCATTTGTGGCGGTCTTGCTATGTGTGGGCAGGTTATTTATCTACTTATTGCCCTTTTTATTACTGGATTCCTTGAAGCGCTTGTGTAGTTTGTATTTTTTGCATTGTTACATTTTCGTTAATCTGTATTTATCTACTTTTGTTCCACAAAGTTTTTGAAGCATCTTTTGCTTTCAGTCTGGATTGAAGGTCCACTTGGATTTGGATTGCTGCTGAGTTGTCGCATAGCGCAGGCCTTCCAACTATATTATATTTTCGTCAAGTAAGCACACATTACATAGTTGAGAAGCTGATATTGAATTAGGCGAGTGAACTATGAATGAAATCGTGTTGCCCCCCTTATTCTCTGGTTTCAATATTTCAGGAGGCGTCTGCCGCCAATCAGATCTTATGTTTTCCTTCCGCTAATTCTCTTGCCATGGATCGGCGGATCTGCGTGTAAGAACCATTTCTGAATCTAGAGTTAGTTTTTAACCAATATCTGGTGCATATTTTTTCATGTTTAACAGCCTGTAGGATCCCTGTTCTCGATAGTAAATATCACAGTCGCACTTTCCTGCTAGCTTTCTAGGATATTTTTATTGTTTTTAACAAATCTATTCTTTTTACTGTAGTTATGCATATCAGAAAACCCTTGAATCATCGATGCCACATGGAGTTTCCATGGATAGTTCCGGTCACGTCCCTTCACACACTGTATGTTATTGCTTTGGTTGGCTTCACTGGAGCCGTACGGCATATCGAGTTCAGGTTTGATGAACTGAGAGACCTCTGGCATGGAATACTTGTTTCAGCCTCATCCATTGGTAGACTTCTTCTCTAGGCTCTTTAGGTTCTTTCACTTCCGGTCACGTAATAATTACATTTTTGCACATAATCACATGACTAAGGCATGGGCATAAAATATGTTTTTGGTATTCTTACAAATCGATCTAACATGGTATTTCGAGGTGTTGAAAGAAATCATACTTCTTATACTCGGCTTAATTTTTGGAGAAATATAGACATTTTCCATGATGTCACAAGTGTTCAAGGTTTTTTGCCTGGAAGACGTAGGCAGAGGCACCATTAAAACATGAAAGAATTAATCTGTGGCTTCAATAATCATCTTAATGCTGTTAAGATATGCATATTCATAATTCATATTGTCTGAGTATGAAGGAGAACCAGACTAATAAGGCTCTCTAATTGGATCCAGATATTCCATTTTTCACATGACAGTTCTTCCATTAGTAATTTAGTATGAGTATATTGATTTACTATTATTATTATTCAGATTTCAGAGTTGGCCTCTTAACTGGCTTGCTTATTGTTTCCAGGAGTTTGGGTCGCTGCTTATGTTTTGAATGAAATTCATGATGATATCTCATGGCTTCAAGTTGCTTCCAGGTTTCTTCTGTTGGTTACGGTATGAGAATATACGAGTGGCATTTCGTACCTTCCATATTACTCTACAAGTGTTGGAAGTCTAGAATTTGCATGTATTTGCTAACATCTTGTATAATTTTCAGGCAGGTATTCTTGTATTGACGTTGTTCTCTATATCCAGTTCACAACCTTTGCTCTCACAAATCAGCTTAAGGAAGAGGGAACCTCTGGAGTTTGAAACAATGGGTAAAGCTCTGGGCATACCTGACAGCGGACTACTATTCCAAAGGGAACCTCCTGCAACGATAAATCCTAGCGAACCGCTCGATAAACTTCTTGAGGATAAGAGATTCCGCCAATCCTTCATGGCATTTGCAGACAGGTGTTCAAATCTCTCCTTAGGGAATTTATTTTTCTTATGGAAGTATGATTTTGAGGGGGGAGTAAAAAGACGTGGGTCATAGAATGGTTGTTTTTTCATGCATGATGTAACGACATTGAGATCAATGGAATCTTATATTTTCTCATAGTTAAATCATCCTGCATAAAGTTTAATTATTTATAGCACTAATCAAAAAAAGTATTTTAAAGATACACCGGTTTTGATTATTTTCTTTATGTCACTGCCACAGTTACCGCAAGTAATTGTTATAACTACCACAAGTGGTTATAGAATGCAATCATGATTGTTGGTAATTGCTATAATAACTAGAAAGACATGGCCGTGATACGAGAAAATAATCAAAACCAGTGCAATCTCCGAGTCCCTGAAATACTTTTTATCTTTTAACGCTTTAAAAAAATCCTGCATAAACACTATGGAAGTTTTGTTTGGAACAAATATGTAATTCTTGTCACTCTTTTTTCCTTCTGATTCACAGTTGTTTGGCAGGGGAGAGTGTGCAGTTTTATGATGAAGTACACGAACTTGGTAAAATACCTCTAGAGGACCCTGTTAGAAGGATTTACATGGCACGGCATATTATTGAGAAGTACATAAAAGCAGGTATATGACATTTATTCAAAATTTCTGCAACAATTTGTGCTGCTTTTGTACTTTAGATGAAAATCAAATTTCCAGGAGAGGCTAGTCACTAGTCACTACATCGTATCTATTTAGTATTTACTGAAGAAGTCTTTTGTTTTTCCAAGCTTGAGTTTTGCTCTTTCAAGTTCCAGATTATATGGGGGATATTTCAATTGAGAGTTTACTTGATTTTGATCAATCATACAGGAGCTACAATGGAGGTAAACATATCTCATCGAAGCCGACAAGAAATTCTAACTACTTCCAATCTAGCAGACCCGCACCTTTTTAGCAATGCATTAAATGAGTTAATACAGTTGATGAAAATGGTAGGTCATTTGTTGGCCCTTTCATAACTAATTCAATTAAATTATGATAAATTGGTGTCTAACGAATTTGTTTTTTTGTTTTTTTTAAATCTTTTTGTTTATTAATCCTCTTTGAAGAACTTGGGAAACGATTACTGGTCATCAACGTTCTTCTTGAAGTTCAAAGAAGATTCTAGCATGAGACCGAATGACCATGACTTGGAGCAGATGATTGGTTGGATTTACTCTCCTAGGTTGAGCTCTGTTCATGGTGTTGATGATCCCTTCCACCAAGAACATTTTTCAAAGGGCTCTGGCTGCGATTCTTTCGACTGAGGTCAAAACTCATGGACTATTTAACTACCGTAATTCGTTGGAAACACGGACTGCTATGACAATGCCATGATGCTAAGATATGTTCCTCTCCACAGGCAATGCTGCTCAGAAATGGTGAAGAAATGGGCTGAATCATGAACCCAAGTGGGAGAAAATGTTGTGCATGAAAAACGTGGAGACTTGGATTATTTGGTTGGTGATTCCTTGATTTGAGTTTAAGGCCGCATAGATAGAAAGCTAGTGCCTAATCGTCTAGTCTTTTTTTTTTTTTTTTTTTTTTTTTTTTTTTTTTTTTTTTTTTCATAGTAATGGCTGGGAAAGTCTGATATCTAAATACATGGACGAGATCGATTTTTTTTTCTTCTTCTTTTTTTTTTTTTTTTTTTTTTTGGCTTAAATTGATTATTTCTTGTTGTCGATACTGTGATGTGTCTTTTGATTGAAGAGATGGACCACTTCAATGAAAAGGAACAAAGTTGAGCATTCATTGATGTATTGTCTTTCTTTCACTTTGGGGCCTCTTATTTATTATTTTTTCGGAAGATTTAGGGCCATTCTTGTTTACGTGTGAAGAAAGTTCAAAGATATAGTTGCTGACAGTTATCTTTTTCATTGACGGCAGAGCCAAAAAGATAGGTGAAAAGTTTCACAGAATTCAGTGTACGTATCTACCGAAGCATTGAAGCGAGGCAAGGAAGGAGGTGGAGAGATTACAAGAGGGAAAATAGAAATGTAGATTGTTTAGTAGGAGAGAAAAGAGAGAGAAAAATAATATATGTGGACTCTATTATTTTTTTTTTTCACAAGTGGGCAGAAAATAGAATGAAAAATAGGGACAACTGAAAATGGAGTGAAAAATAATATATGTGGACTCTACTAATTTTTTTTTTCACAAGTGGGCAGAAAATAGAATGAAAAATAGGGACAACTTATTAAAATAAGTAAAGTTATTAAACTACTATTTTCCCTATCAACATCTAAGTAAAAAATTTAAGGATATAAAAGTAATTTATGAGTAAGATTTTTTCTTTCCTCCCAATTTAACTTTCAATACCAAACAAGTGAAGGTAAGCTCATTTTCTTTCCATTTTCTCGTACCAAAAAACAACATAAAAAAAAATTAATTTCCTTTCTATCATTACTATTTTCTATCACTTTCATATTGTCTTTCTATCTTATTTTCTTTTCTTCCTATCAAACATAGCATTAATGACAGGACAAAGACTAACAGCCTAGTGAGGAGACATTCACCGTTGCTTGAAATCAATTTGGTTTTTATTTTTCACGTTTTTTAAGATAAAAAAATGAGATTGAGAAGGAAAACGTATTTAGAAAAAAAAAATAAAAAAATTAAAAATAATTCTAATTTTTAATTTAGTGTAAAATTATTTAGAAAATAAAAATGTAGAACTAACGGATGAAAAACATCAACCTATTAATAGTTCATTTTTTTAAAAAAATCTGGCTGTAAAAATCTCCTGGGCGAACAACAAAAAGAATATGATTAATATTTTGCTTTTTCTTTCATTAAGAGGCGTGTTGAGAACATTACTCTCTTACAATTGAAAATGAACACTACCCACCCGTGTTTGTACATTGAAAGTGAATCTAAATTTTTTATCTTCTCTTAATTTTAACAAGGATGTGTTCATCTTGTTTGGCAATTTTACACCATCTTTTACCCTTATTCTTGCGATTCACGTGTTTCAAGTGGAATTTGAGTTTTGAGCCCTCAAGAAACAACGCGGTCCCAAGAGCCATCTCATCCACATTATCATTCAAAGAAAGGGGTGCGAAGAACCCGGACATTGCAATTTGCACCTACTTTTTGGGTCCAACATCAGCGGAATTGCATGAACAAATGGGTCACTTGGTGAGTGGTGGCTATCAAAAAAAAAAAAAACAAGTGTGCCATCACTTGTGAGCAGCTGTGTGGCTTTACTGCCACCGCCAATAATACATGATGGGTTTGTGCCATTGCCATTTTTTTTTCTTGCATTCTACGGCTCTGCCATGTCAATGTCATATTTGCCCCATTATTGTAGGCGCGTTTAGAACTAATTTTAAAATAATTTTATTTTTTTATATGAAAATAAAAATAAAAATATTTTTAATTTCAGATAAAAATTATTTTTAAAAATGTATTTAATAGTTTTATCAAGAAATTATTTTCAGTATAAAAAATTTATTAATATATCTCTTTCTCTCTCTCTGCTCGAGAGAGGAGAAAACGAAAACAAAAAATAAAAAATGACTAAAAGTCGTTTTTCATTTCTCTATTATTTTATACTAAACTAAAAAATCGTTTTTATTTCTGTTTTTTGTCTTTATTGCACCAAACACCGTTTTAAAAATGTTTTTATTTTTTCTTTCTTAAAAAACATAAAAAATAAAAACGGGATCAATTCTAAACAAGTCTATATATTGATGGTCTGACGCTTCTTGTCCTAGGAAACATAAGCATATTTATTGATCACCAATTTATGGTTCGGTTCAAACCATTTTTCTCTTATTGTACGTACGTAACAATTAATTAATTAATATTATTTTTTTTAAAAAAGATCTTTTTAACTCTACTAGCACTATGGCCTTGACAACTTATATGGCATATTTACTTACCATAATTGAAGAATGGGAATGAGGAATGGAAGTCAATCTCATGTTAACTTGCTATTTTTTATCCTTAAATGAGAGTGAGATTGGTGGGCCCCACTCAAATTTGAAATTGAGGAATGAGATTGGCACTCCCATGCCCCCCCTTAGAATTGAGACTCTCATTTCTAATATTAATATTAATTTACTATTATACCCTTATTTTACTTATAAATACACAATTAAAAATAAAATTCAAAAACTAATAAATGCAACATTGTACCCTTATTTTACTTATTATACCCTTATTTTACTTATAAATACAGTTACACATTGTACGTACCTACATACATACATACATACATACATATGTGTGTTTTCTATTTCTTTCATGCATGTACAGCTGGCATTATTAATTAATTAATTAATTAAATTGGTGAATCGTTCCTTCTAGACACAGCACCTAATAGGAAATATATTTCTAGCGAACCCCAACTAATCTCATAATAATATTTTTCATCCAAATCTGAACTGATCAAATAGCTAAAGCCACAAAGATGTTACCATGCCTTGTTCATCATCAGCTATATGTTACAAACCAACCCATTTTTCTTCTCCTGATAATTATCACTTCTCTAGGACTCTTCACCATCCTAGGAAGATCCATTTCCTTGCTCAAATGGGTGTTCATCACTTTCATCAGACCTTCCAAGAACCTGATCAAGATCTACGGCTCATGGGCGATGGTCACCGGCGCCACCGACGGCATCGGAAAAGCCTTCGCCTACCAACTAGCTAAGCAAGGCCTAAACCTAATCCTAGTGGGAAGAAACTCAAACAAGCTAAAAACAGTATCCAAAGAGATCCTGTCGGAGTTTCCCACCACCCGTATAAAAACGGTCATATTCGACTTCTCCGGTGACGTCTCTGCCGGCATCAAGGCCGTCGAGGAGGCTATCGAGGGGTTGGACGTCGGAGTTTTGATAAACAATGCGGGAGTGACGTACCCGGCAGCTAGGTACTTCCATGAAGTGGATGAAAAAGTTTGGATGAATATTGTTAAGGTGAATTTGGAGGGTACAACTAGGGTTACAAGAGCTGTTCTACCGGGAATGCTTCAAAGAAAAAGAGGTGCAATTGTCAATATTGGATCTGGTGCCTCCATTGTTGTTCCTTCACATCCTCTCTACACAATATACGCAGCTACAAAAGCGTAAGTATACTATATATATATATTTCTATAGATATATAGCTCACATTATATTGTTCTTTTGATTAGTATATATTATACTCATGAACGTGGTTCCTTGGTTTGTTTCCAATTGAATCCTTGTTTCTCCTACATGCTTAATTGCTTGAAATATTCATACCAAAAAAACAAAAATTTTTGTATTTACCTACCAGAGGCTTAGAAATTAGAGTTTGATCATGAGATTCCTTATGCTTAAGTAAGTGATCTTGATCATGAAATTAGCGATAAAGCTACTTAATTAATTGATTTAGACATTTTTTTTTTTTTTACTTCCTTCTCTTTTAGTGAATTTTCTAAGCTCGTGTTTGAATATATATATTTCGTAACTGTTTTACCAAGAACAACAGCTTACCTCGGAGATTAATCTTGACTTCATTTTCTGTAGACTCTTTAATTTATTTATTTTTTGTTGGTAGGATTATAAATTGACGAATTTTTATGTGGTGAGCTGGTAAGCATGTAACTTGGCTGAAAAACAGTTAGTATCATGTCATGTAATATGGTCTTGCTTGCCTAACTGCATGTCTCTCAGTTTTCTAACTAATTTTAGCCATCTACTTTATGACGCCCTTTTTTTTTATTATTATTTATACAATGAAGAAAATAGAAAATAGTCACAACTTTCGGTTTTTATGATCTACAGTAGTCGTTTTGGGGTGATTGATATGAGGATTCGTGCAATTATTCGAATCATGGTTCGTAGCTCGTTACAATATTTTTTCTCATAAAAAATACACGTAAACCGTGAATAATTATGAATCGTCATTTTTTCTATAAAAAAAACATTACAAAAAAAAGAGTGGAGAAGGACCCTATCGATCTTTCCTGAAGTCCTTGAATAGTACTATAAATTAAGAAAGGAAAAAATTATTTCGGGTGCTTAATTAGTAGGTTTTCACAACTTTTTGGTATTCATGAACGTCTTATTAGAGAGACTCTCTCAATATAAAAAAATTAAAAAAAAAAGAGGAGAGAGGCAAAGACAGAGTCAGAGAAACATTTTTCTTTTTTTTTTTTTTTCTTTTCTTTTTTGATAAGCAAACATTTTTCTTTTTGATAATTAATGAAACAAGCATTATAATAAAATAGTCTCCAGTAATTTATGTTTCATTGATCTATATTTATAGCAGCCAACGGCGCAGGTACACATTTCAGACTTCCGTAGAATTGAGAAGTGTTCATGTCAGTAAAACCCATATATCCATTTCTATGTAACTTTTTTTTTGCTGGTCAAAACGATCCTATTCTATGTAACATGATTAATAGACAATAGGTCCTATTAAACAAATTTGAGTACAATAAATCAGATTTTTTTTTTTTTTTGGTGAATAAATCAGATGTGCGTTGAACCCCGATCACAAATATCATTATTAAGTTTACCTTTTACGTTTGGAGAAAATTTAATTCTCTTTTGGATTTAGTGATTTATTGCCAAATTAATTGGAATAATATAATCTTTTGGAAAGGCTAATTAAGTTGAACATTACTTAGGGTACAAGTTTTATAGCTTCGATTAGAAAAAAAAAAGGTTATAGGTTCATATTTGAAATTCATGGTAAATTGATAATTAGAGAGTCCAAATAATAGTCATAATCGTAACATACATATGGAGGCTGGGCATGCATTACTTCCAATACGTGTGTGTGTGTCTATATATATATATATATATATGTAGGCCTATATACAAAGAGAACTTATAACGGAATGCGCATATATATATATATATATATATATCGCCATTTTAATTTTGAGCCAGTAAATTGGATATCAATGCTTTAATCACTGTTATATCTTGAAATTGAAATGTAGTAAGTAAAGATATATGTTCATTCTCAGTGCTACATTAATAAATTTGGGCATGATTATATCATTTTTATTTATTTATTTTTGTAGTTACATTGACCAATTTTCAAGGAGTCTCTATGTGGAATACAATAGAAGTGGAATTGATGTTCAGTGTCAGGTACGCTAGCTAGATTTCCAAACCATTCATTATAGATCAGTCTGATTTAATTTGAATTTGGTCGATTTTTACAGTTTGATCGGTTTTTTCGCGCTCCTTAACACTACCTTTTATATATAAAAACCAAAATAATATAAATCTTATATATAGTTAGTCACTGTAAATTAGTTATATATTTAGCAATTTAGAACACAAGTCTGCGAAACAATAGATCACATAGATTTATTACTTTCATGTGCCCAAACGTGTAATTGTTGGTTACCATAGCGTGATATATAAATGTGACCCATATTGTCATGTACCCTGATACTATATAGTATATAAATACATAGTACTACGTTATATCGGTATACCCATATTGCCATGTTCCATGATAAAATAGTATATGATTACATAGTATAATAGTACTATATAATTATCATGGTATACCCATATTGCCATGTACTCTGATAAAACATAGTATATAGTAACATAGTACTATATAATATCAAAATATATTAATTATATTATCCTGTCATTGTCAATAATTCCATTATAGTAGACTGGTAGTTGATGAAAACCGACAGTACTAGATATATATAAAACTCTAGCCTAGCTACTTTGCTAGTATTGCTATTATTACCTCTTCTTTGTGTAATTGTCCATCTGTTTGTGTAGCGTGTTTGTTTAACTGTAACATTAAAAAAAATATAATTCAAATATACACGTAACATTTAGGGGTTATTATTTTACAATGAAACTAAAAAAAATTTAAACTTGAGTTACAATTTTATTTAAGTTAATGTTCTTTTATAAAATTTGAGTTTAAATTCGAGTTCAAGTTTCCTCTTCAACTCGAGTTTATAAACTCGAACTCAAGTTAATGAACAATATTTTTTCTATTCTTAAAAATGTCATAACTTTTTCGTTTTAATTCTAATTGAGATGTTTTTTTTTCTATGCATTCACAACGAAAAGACGAATAAAACTCCACTTATATACCTTATTAAAATTTTTTATCACCATTGAGTTTTTATTAAAATATTATCTAAATATAAATTTAAGTTTTGACCCACTTAAATACAAACTCAAATAGATTCTCAATTCAAATCATAACTCAAATGTGCATATTTAAATACAAACTCAAGTTACAACTTCAACTCAAGTTATAACTCAAACTTAATTCAAAATCATTACTCAAATCACCCTAACTCAAAAATACAAAAAAAACAACCCTTTAGTGTCATACTTAAATTACATGACGTAGAAATGATGTTATACAAATAAAAGGAGTTGTATTTACTGGACAGGACTGATGAGGTGTACGGACTTAAGAGTTTACCTATAATATTATTGACGATGATAATTCAGGTACCGTTATATGTGGTAACGAAAATGGTGTCGGAGGTAGCGTCGATAGAGAAAACGTCGTTGTTTATACCATCAGCAGAGGATTACGCAAAAGCTGCAATTCGCAGGATTGGTTATGAAGCTCGTTGCACGCCCTACTGGGCCCACTCTCTTCAATGGTTCTTCGCTAGCTTTCTCTCCGAGGACATCCTTGATGCTTGGCGCTTGGCCATTGGTATTCGCAGAAGGGGAATTATTTAATTTCTAGCTATATATATATATATATATATATATATATACACACTCGTATTTTCATTACAAAATTATAACTTACAGCTAACTACTGTATAAATTATATTTTTCTATCTATACTGTGTATAGATGTCGTTTGTGATGAAACCTTGAATAAATTGTGGGCTGATTTCTCAGATGATTATTGCATAATGTTTTTGTTCTTTACTTGCTAATCGTTTGGATTTATTGTATGGAAATTGTCTTGACATGTACCGCGTATATATTGCTAAGGAAATGCTCAAGTATTAATGTAAGCAGTACATTAATTTACAAATTACTGATCAGTACCTAAATTACAATGTTGGTATGTATAAGGTGACTTTAATATGAATAGGCGCAAATCTATGGGCTACGGCCCTCTCTCAACATGTTAGGGGAAAAAGCTTGGACAAATTTTTGAACACCACAAATTGATAAAAGGGAAATAGTAAGAAATAGGCCAATATGAAAAGTTTATATAGGCTAACTTTTAGTTATAGAAATTAATAGACCATAACTTGTCAAGTTATAGTTCATAACCAGATAAGTTATAGACAAACTTGTCAAGTTATGGTTCATAGCCAGACAAGTTATGGACAAAAATCGGGAATAACTTGTCAAGTTATGGTTCATAACCAGACAAGTTATGGACGAAAACAGTAATTTGGCCTATTTATTAACTTATGTAAACTATTAGCCTATTAATTTTAATTCATCTCAAGTCTTGGCCTATATCCCTCTTTCTCCCTTGATAAAAAGTAAACCCTATCTGTAAAGTTCATGTTTGACGTAATACGATTTATTTTTTTTAGTGTATAGTGTTGAACACTAATAATGCCTCATCAATATTCTTATAGTATTTTCTCTTATTCAAGAGACATTATTGTTAGATTCTTAATTCAATATTAGGCTCATGTGAATAATTATGTGTTGCAGAATTAATTTAAAAGTGATTGGTTAAAGTTGGGATAATTTAGGCTTTAATGTATCTGATAAGGTATGAGCATTTAATGTGTAGAGATTTAAGGATAATTTCTATTTTTATGATATGTTAAAATAGAAATACCAAAAGATAACAGAGAAGTTATCTATACATAGTGGTTATGGTTTACAGATCACACGTGACATTTTATTCTTTTTGGCATCCCATCATCAGAGAGAGTAATTCTGTGTGACCAACAAGAAGGAGCTAACAGAGTAATTATGTACTAAGACACTTATTATTTGTGTAATATGTATTATTTCGGTTAAAAATATTAATATGAGGAGTTTTTTTTTTGGGTTAGTTTTTGCATTTTTCGTGACATTTTCCTCTAAAAATTTAGTTGAGTGGAAAAGTTTGTAATAGTTGTTGAAGTTCGATGGGAAAAAAGCTAAAAATAATGTTCCATAAGAATTTTGTGACAGAGTCTATAATTCAGAAGGAAAACCTGTAACTTGTGTTTTTCTTTTGGTAGGATTGAGACTCGTGCTGATTTGATTTGCCTTGGTTCCAACAATGCATGAAGCGTAGCCTTATAAGGAGTGGTAGTAGAGGTGAAAGTTTGGGCCATGCGGCCCGGACACAAATGGAAATTTAATATTTTCACTTTCCGGACTTGAAATTTATAAGGTATTTTTAAGAAAAATTCATAAAAAAGTGTTGCTCGGTATGAATAAGATTTCAGGCTCAAAATCTCAGTCTGGCCCGACCTAGAGGTTTGGGCAAATCAAATTGGCCTGATCACTTAAGCAGGTTGGGTCGGACTCGAACCAACAATGTAGGGCCTCGGATCGGACCAATTGACTAAGTCCAAACTTTCACATCTATGTGGTAGTGAGAAACGTTGGCCATGTTTGAAATTGATCCCGTTTTTATTTTTCACATTTTATGAGAAAGAAAAAATGAAAACGTTTTTAAAACGGTGTTTGGCACAATAAAAACAAAAAACAGAAATGAAAATGATTTTTTGGTTTAGTGTAAAATGAGAGAGAAATGAAAAAAGACTTTTAGTCGTTTTTTATTTTTTATTTTTATTTTCTCCTCTCTCGAGCAGAGAGAGAGAAAGAAAGACATTAATGGGTTTTTTTACACAGAAAAACAATCTCTTAATAAAACAACCAAATGCATTTTTAAAAATGATTTCTGTTTGAGATTGAAAACGTTTTCATTTTTATTTTCATACAAAAAATAAAATCGTTTTAGAATGAGTTCTAAACGAGCCCATTAATCTTTATTGATTTTGTTCTTTTACAAGATACATTATGTTGTGATTAATTGGTTACAATATTAAGGCCTCGTTCATTTCACCGATTCGAGTTTTCAGTTTTAGATTTCTACAGTAAAAAGCTCTCAGAAAATATGACATCAACTTTTTCTGCTACAGTAAAAAGCTCTCAGAAAATGTCACATCTTAGCTCGAATTGAAAACTCGAATCCGCGAAGTGAACGAGGCCTAAGTTATTCATATCAAAAGGCGCCGTTTTGATATGTAAGGTTGAAATGGTATTTTAAGGGAAATTTTATTCACACCCCCAAAAAGATTAAGGCACCCTTTAATTAATAAAATGACTAAAAAGACATTTTAAAATGTATTTCTGATTTCGGTGCACCCTATTTCCAATTTTCCAATAACTCGCCGAAGAAGAAGAAACTCCTTCAAACTCCTTTCTTCTCAATTAATTATTTGGACTCCCTTTTTCTCTCTCCTACAACCTCAAACAAACATACCCTTGCTTGTCTAGTTTTTATTCGTTTGTTTGTTTTGTTTTTGGGCAAACACTCCCCTTTCCACATCTACATTGCTATGTATTCAATTCTTTTTGATGTTTTCCATTCTGCAAAAATGAATTCGTTGAAGGAATAGTGAGAAAATCCAACAAGAGAAGAGAAGAAACACAAAACAAAATGTAATCTAAGGCGTATATATTATTTTCTCATTAAATTATTTTTTCAATTAAGGTTGGTTTTTGCTACGAATCAATGAAGGTTGGTTTCCATTTGCCCAAAACAATTGCAGCACAACACCGGAAAGCAAGATGCTTCCAACCACAAACTCAGACCTTAAATCCACCTCAAGAGGAAATTGCAGACAAGAGAAAATAAGGAATACGGGAGAAGGAACCAGTCAAGAAAATTAATAATGTAATTTCATAATAAACTGTAAAATTTGTACCATTGGTCCTCTTAACTTTTAAACTCTTATGACTTAGGTATTAAAAATCTTAGAGCCCATTTAGTTCACGGGTTTAAATAAGTGATTTTGATTCCGCACTTAAATTTTGTGAGAAAATCTATTTGAGAGAACTTCTTAAATTTAATTTTTTTAAAAGAAAACGCCGTAGCAGATCAAAACATTAAGTCAGAAAATAAAACTATTAAAAGAATCAAAATTTAGATAATAATTTGTATAAAAAAGGAGATCCAGATTGCATAATACAAATAGTTCAGAGATTAAGTGCGTGTTTAGAATCATTTTTTAATACAATTTTCACGTATTTTAAGAAGTAAAAAATGCAAAAGAAAATGAAATGACGTTTGTTTAGCAAATGTTTGAAAACGAAAACAGTGTAAATGATTTTTATGAAGAAATTAGAAACAGTTGAAAATTGTTTTCACTTTTCTATTTTTATTTTTTAGTACTTATCAATAATATTATAATATATTAATTAATAAACACAATTTTATTTTTTTATTATACTCAAAATAATCTTTTAAAAATCCAACCAAATACAATTTCAGAATCCGTCTAAGAATAATTCTCAAAACAATCTCATTTTTACTTTTTATTAAAATAAAATCATTTTAAAACCAATTCTAAACGCACCTAATTGGTACAAAACGCGACTCAATCCCCTCCCAGCCGACAGAACAAGAAAGGAGAGGGAGCTTATTCAAAGTAATGGTGAAGTATTCGTGAAAGTCCGAATCCAAAATTCAATTCACAGTCATAGATGTGACCTGTGCTTATTTTTAAAAGAAGAAAAAAAAATTAATGGTAATAAAATAAATGACAATTCCATGACTTTAACGTTTTTGTTTTCGAAATTTTTGTAGAATTAACTCTGTGAAATAAATATTGTCCACTTTGTTAAGTTGTTTAAGTTGATCTATTATAATAAAAGATAGTTTTGATTAGAGGGTTATTATAAAAAGTGACCATTATAAAAGGGTAAATTTGCACTTTTCCCATTATTATTAGCATCACTTGACAGTTGATGAGTTGTATTTTAAAAACCGATGTTTACACTTCATCGTATTGATATTATTTTTGATACTACCCCTTTATCAAAGGAAAGTAATATATAATAACGTGATAAAAATATATATGTTAGTTTAAAACCGTGCCTTCACCAGCAATAGGAGTATCGATAATTTGAGATGCAATAGTAAATCTGTGCTTTGATGCCATGCAGGTACAAATTTCTCTCAGGTAAATTCTCCCCATATTGCTGAATGTGAGAGTTGGTGAAGGTTTTATTAATTCTTGCGGCTTCCAAAACTGGGTTCTTGAAATAGATGCATTTGTTGTTCGAATAGTTCTTTATATGGCTCAAGCAAGAGCCCGAGAAACAAATATCAATGATGACATTAAAAAGTTTGTTTTAGCCTTAGGCAAGCTTGAAGTGATTTTATTGGCTACAATATTTCGCATGATGAGAATGGTGTAGCTCACTTTTTAATTAGCCCATTATGCTTTTTTTTTTTTTTTTTTTTTTTTTTTTTTTTTTTTTGTGCCAAGTTTAGATCGTCGGTTTGAATAAATAGTTTGAGCAGAAATTTAAATTTTCTTGATTAAAACTTTTTATAAGGAAGAATAATATTTTAATAAAAAAATAAACCGTTTTCAGGCTCGTCTCATCGTGAGCTTTGCGTTAGCTTCACGTTGGTAGTGGTAGTGTGCGGTGTGATGGTTCTATTTGGGCCGATCTAACTCGGATTGATGGTTGGGTGCCGAATCTTTGAGTTACATTTTCAGACGGGCCTTTCGTTTAGTAGTCGAGCTCCTCCAGGAATTTGCTCCGCTTGATGGTGGGCTTCTTTGGGTGGTGGTGGGGTTGAATTCTGGTGACAATGGTTAAGGTGGGTAAGGGTGTTTCGCCATTGCTTGAAGGCCGGTTTTTGGCTTTGCTATGGGTCTTCCAAAGCCCCCCAACGGCTCCTCCGCCGGCTAGTTCCTCATCGGAGGTTTATGATAGAGATGCTCGAAGGTTTCCGTTTGTTTTAGTGCTTGTTTTTGTTTTTGTTGTTTTAGTAATAATGAAGGTGGTGGTTTCAACACCTTATAGTGTTGGTTATGTCTTCCACGTAATCGAGTTGATCACTGACAGAGTGGGTTGTTTTACCCACTTAAAACTTTTTTTAAGTTGTGTAGATGTCCTTTATACGAGGAGTTTTATCTTAATTAACTGTGCTATTCCATCAACTATTTATGATTTTAAATGAGCTTTAATTATGCTCGAATCTGCGCTGAAGGAGCCCTTCCCTATTGAGTTTCGGTACCAATTTTTGTCCCCGTGCTATGATTATTTTACTAGTGAATTCAGTCAAAGGGTTGGGGCCATATGTGTCTTATTTACATAAGTTTGGTTTGACACGTTCCACTATGTATGGGACCATTTGATCCGCCAGATATAATCCAAGGGCTAATAATACGTGACCTTTTTGATGGGGAAAAGTTGTCCTTGCCTCACATAAATTTCACTTTATGATTTGTCGGTTTTGGACATTGGCTTTGTCATACAATAATGGAGAAGCCGTGTCCTTGACTCGTATAGTCATAAATTTTAAACCTACCTAATTAATAAGGCATCCAAATCTTTGACTTAGCGATTACTACTGAACTAGCCAGGACAAATTAAATTATGGAACCGAGTTCACTAAGAGGTTTTTCTAATATACATATTTTTTTTTATATGATGTAATTTTGATTAAATCTAATAATAAAAAATTAATCTTATTAATAAAGAGGCCTTATCGGAAAAAAGACCCATTAAAAGATTGATGAGTTTTATTTACGTAAAATTTCGTGCAAAAATAACAAATGGAAAACGATAATGGAAACGAACATCTTGTGATCAATCTAATGCAACTAGCATACCTACCCTTGACATATGATTAATCTAATATATGACTACGGTTTTCCTCACTACAAGATTAACCTACCTAATTACTATTATTAAAGAAAATCAAAAGTTTGATGTACATCAAAGTATTCCACTAGGACATGTTATTTAATACTATGGCATTCACACTTTTGGTGGAAATTGCAGACATGCTAATTTAAGCAAAATAGGACAAAGAAATTAATTATACGTACGACTTTCCTGCTTATATAGTCAAAGATGGAGCTGAAAAGAAAAACAATTGTTAGTAATATATATATATATATATATATATATATCCTTTTTTACACGTTAATACACAACGATATGTCCTTTTTTACTAATGAAGTTGAGGATTAGGACACAATCATCATCATCAGCATCATCATCAATCTGTCTACAATTATGCATTTTAGCGTTTTTTAGTAAGGTCAAATTTCGTAATTACTCTTGACCGTTCATGTGTCAAACTAGTTGAGTTAGACTCCAGCTAGTAGAATCACCTAGATGATTCCACAATAAGAATGTGTAGTTTCCTAATAGCATCTTCAATATGTACTATCAAATTTACACGCTAATTCCAAATTGACGCATCAGTGTCAAATTTTGAAATTTTGATCAAAAAAATTATTCTCTTAAAAGGTCTGTTTTTTTATGTAGGTGTTACAATGAGTGTTATAATACTTTTTATAATACTCGTAATTAATTACGTCTTTTTAATGTAGAAACGTAAATTAACCAAACATGAAATGATAATGCAGAAAATAGAAAACACATGATATGGTATCACAGTTCGGTGTGCACACCTATATTTGTGGGGACACGCCCAGACAGGGAACAATCCACTAATGTCAAAAGATTACAAAACACCGATCGATCTTACACATTCAATGACTCCCTCATTGACAATGTCACCGTCGTGTAGATCTTCTGAGAGGCCTTGTTCAGCGAGCACTACTCGTCTTCAAACTGCTCAGCGAACTCCCTTCGATTGATAGTGCGTTTCCTGTCAAAAGCTTCTAATCCTTCTCCCGAACGACGATATTCAATTAACACTCAAGGTGCACTCTCACATAGACTTTTCCTGAATATTTCTTTTATAAAAACCATGTCCCAAAAATGTCTCCTTTGGTTACCCAATATTTTCTTTCTTAAGGCCACAAAACTTCAAGTACACACATGCTACATACATAGCAATAGTTGGAATACCTTTTACACTCCAAATCAATTATGCAGTAAATCCATTTCAAATTCAACCTTGATATCCACTTTTCCATATGAGCACATTATCTCCAACAAATATGTTAAATCTCTTAATTACTTGAATATATGACTGTAAAATTTTATTTCAAAATCAACTCCATTAGCCAATCAATCTAATATTCTTTCCTCAAATAACTCTCTTATCAAATATACATTTGTCTCCATGAGTGCACCAAATCTCTCAAATCATTCATTGACCAACTATGCTTTCCTTCTTTAAAACATTCCGTATTCAGACAATTATCATATCAAAATCGCCACAAAATCTGGTTCTACATCAATCATAAACTTAACCCCATTTTTGAATTTTGTACTACCCATTTTCAAAAAATTGCCAACTAACAAAATTCCTAATAATTCTCTAATACAATGCTATTCTTAGTGTTGAATTTGGAGTATTCTATGCTTCGTGCCAATTTAGAATTAGCTCTAAATACAAAATATGATAAATCTTAATATTTGGTTGCAATTGGTTGATGTATTGAGTTTTTCATTTAATAACTTAGAGATGATCTAACATAGAATTAGAGGAGTCAACAATAAGATGACTCCAATGAGTTCAATTGTTTATCCACCACAAAGGGAGGGGATCTACTTGCTCTATGTCGACTACTTTGCGGATCTATAGAAGATTCTAGAAGATCTTCTCCACCTAGATATCAAGGGAATGAATCAAGTCATATACTTAGCCACGTTCAATATAGGAAAGTATCTCAATACTCAAATGGTAAGCCTCATATGAATTAGAAGATTGAACTTAATTAGCGATCAGCCAAACTGATCATAGAAGGCCGGAGAATCATTCATCTTACTCTCGTTCCTACTTTTTACTCTCCTCATTTAATTGCTTTCCGTCTTATAAATTGTCTACTGATTTAATTAGCGTTGGAGTTCTAACGTCTTAATTCAAGTTCCCCCTGAAGAAGTATAATAAGGTGACAGAAGCCTGCTCAAGCGATGTCGGATTGGTCATTGATTCTAAGTATAAATTCAATCCTATGGTAAATCTTTTTTCTCATCTATCCAATTGAGCTGGATTTGGTGTTCTTAAGGGTTATCTCATGTCTGTTGATTATTACATGCATATTTGAATAAAATAAAGTAAAAAATCTTGAATTAGGTATTACTCAAGGTTGACTTGAAAGGCAAATATTTATTAATTCTACTTCTATTTCTTATCATGTAGAAAAAAAAAAAAAAAATTGTCGATATTTAGACAGTGATGTTTCTAGCGCTGAAGACAAAACACGAAATCAACCTACAATAAAGTCTTCATCTACCGGCAGGCGCATGGCATGATGTGCATGAGTATTTTCGTTTTTCAAAAGTTTCAGCTCGTACGTCTTTTTCTACTTCTTGATTTGGATGAAAGTTGGACCCAAATGATACAATTATACAAATTCTATATAATATAATAATAATAATATGTGTACACACACATTCACACGCGAAAATTCAACACTTCACTTTCATAGTCAAGATCTTGTTGTACGTGATTGTCGTGCGTACGTGGCTATTGTTATCGCAAGAAATCCTTCAGCATTAAATCTTAGATCTCAGATCATGATTGATCGAGTAGATTTGCTAAAAATGTTTTGTCAATTTCGGGGGGTTATTAATGGATAGATGAATCTATATGAATGAACTTTGTGTTGAAAACACTTGTAGGGGCAGATTTAGGCATCATTCAGGCCAGAATAAAATAATTTCTCTCGCATGTGTTTGTCAAGCCTCCAAGGTTATATTAATATAAAAGCATATCTAATTATTTAATGGCCGTTTGGTTCATGGATTAAAACTATGAGATTAGAATCATTTTACGTGTGTTTTTTATGAGAGAAAATACTGTAGCGAATCATAAACCATGATTCGAATCAGAGAACGAATCCTCCAACCAAACGGGCAACACTATTCACTACAACACAAGACACAATAACCTCAATCAAACCACGTCAGTTAGCGCCTTTGACTGAAGTTAAAAAGGTATTACCTCACTCTCTTATCAACCGACGTATAAGTGGTAAAAGAATACCTTCTTAAGTCTGTTATTCTGCAACAAATGTTATCTTGACGCCACGTACACAAAATACCGGGAGTACTACTCCTTCTGTTTCGACTTTGATTTTTAACCGATGTCATAAGCCTTCTGTGTTCTGTGTTAAAAAACTTTTATAAATTACAAATTAAGCTAGTAATTATGACAAAAGTAGATATAAAATTCAAAATAGTATACGCATCGAGCATAAAATATAATAATATATCAAATATATAAATTTCACACTTTTTA
Organism: Morus notabilis; assembly: GCF_000414095.1. Classification (NCBI taxonomy): domain Eukaryota; kingdom Viridiplantae; phylum Streptophyta; class Magnoliopsida; order Rosales; family Moraceae; genus Morus; species Morus notabilis. The sequence goes on from NW_010362482.1 coordinate 283,550, forward strand.
TTTATACCAAATATAACATTAGTATTGAAATTTACATTGAATATGTATAAGCAATAATTATGAGTTAACATAATGAAATTGATTTGAAACATGTAAATCATATATAGGATGTGATTCAAGTCGTTCTACGAATTATATTATTGCTTCACAAACAAAGCACTATCTTTTCAAGTACTTCCATACAGAAGTAAAACGTCTTGTAAGAGATAAAACCCTAAGAAATAGCACATAGAATTTGTTCTCCAACAAGTAGCATTGAGAATTTGTTCTAGCATAATACCACTAACAACATTACCATACTGCTAATTAGTTGCGTAGCTATATATAGCTAGGGTGGCCAAAGTGGCCTACGGCTTCCTCCATAAGCAGCTTATCAATTTCATAAATATATAATTTATTTTTGCTATATGTGAAGCCCTTGTCGTTTTATAATATCTTGATTGCCATATTGCTGACACAAGAGACACTCAAATTTAGGAGTAATAACGTAAGAAAATTATGAAAATAAAAAAGAGAAAGCGACAGAAAATAATACTGATCTAGCTAGCTAGACTTTTTCTTTTCTTCTTCCACACCACATATATCTACTTTTCATGAAAAACTCATAATAACGTAGAAACAAATGTCCTTATGAGACAAGACCAAGCGATTATTGTGCTCAACACACACACACACACACACACACATATATATCTTCAGCAGAGTGCAGCATTTAGTCGGCAAGAAGGTGTAAAAATGTAACCATTCTTACTTTTGGTCATCATTACTATATTCATACTTAATTCATTTTCTAACTCCTACTACATTTTAACTGTAACTCCTAAAATTTAGAATAACTTTTTTTTCCCTTCAAAAGTAAAATAAACAATAATATGCTTTGTCGAAATAAAACTTCAATCAATAATTCATGTAAAACTCGAATATCAAAAATACTTTTCTGAAAACATTTTTAACTTTTTAACATTGAGTAATTTGTAAATAAAGTTTCTCTTAAGACATTAAAATTCGCTCTTAGGCATGGACATACATTCGACTTACCATTTGCATACCATTGCCGTTCTCATGCCATTAACCTGATAGTATTTTGGATACATTAACATACCTTGCAACTTGAGGTTGCTATGCATAGCCTCGTTGTCTCGTACACTTTACTTTAATTACATAACTTGTTTACATTCATAAACATTATTTACTTTATACACATAAAGCTTAGTAGCGTTTTCAAAACACGTAATGCATCCATTACCCACTTGCCCACATCTCACTGCTACATTTTTTTATGCACGCCCATCATACAAGTTTCAAGGAATTGGTGCCTTACTCGAACTTCCTACAACACGAACAAATGGGATGAGCTTTCGCTTAGTAAGTAACAACAGTTCACAATAAATTCTAACAGTAATGCATACCCATATATGCATTCATATCATACATCCTAATACATTTCCTGATAGAAGTGTTCATCGTATTATGTTTTCTTTTCTTTCGTATTATACTTTCTTTTCTTTCATTTCATACTTCTTGACATCTTTTGTTTGTGGTGTCGTTCATTTTTCATAACTTTTACTTCTTATGAGCCCCAATCTTGTTGTACCGTTGCGCGCATAACCAGTGAGGAGTGGGATAGCGATCCAAAACCAACTCACTCACGGGTTTGATTCATTCACAATTATAATAACATTTCCTTGTGAAGGCCGGTACAAACAGTTTGGCCGGTACAAACAGTTTTATTAACTTCTTATCGTTTGTCATCTTTACTTATTCATCACCATACTGTCATCATTTCACATTATAACAGTAATTTTAATCTTTTCATTTTACTGTCATTTTTTTTATCATGACAGTAATTTTAACCATTCATTCTTAATAATTATCTTATTTCGGTTCAATTTAATTCCTATCCGGTGCGCGTTTTACCTGCGGTTTTCGAACAGTTGGTCAACTTGGTCAACTTTACTCAACCTTGACTAACTTTTCAAGAGTGACCTATTGGTCGACTCTTGGTCAAAAAAATTTGACTCGGTCAACCCTAATCGGTTGAAAATCCTAATTTTCTCAATTCAGCCTTATGAACCCTTTTTTTGTCCGTTCTTCGTTTTGATTGTTTCTAAAACTTTAGAATTGATGTTTTTCAATTCTTTTTCATTCCTTAAACTTAATATTCATGTGTTTATCCTCTTGTAGGATTATGACAACATTCCGAGCCTTTTTCTTGATTAGAGTCTGAAATTTGATAATTGCATCACAGTTCAGAAATTTCTAACTTTTAGCTTATACTTTGGTATTCAATAGTAATATCAACAAATACTTATCATAAAGGTATTTATATTTATAATACAGAGAATTCCATAAAATTTCATCTTACATAATAATTTTTTTAACAAATTTTCCGGTCATGACAAAAAAAAAAGAAAAGAAAAGGAACAAAGAAAAGGAGAACATGTAAATTATAACTTATATTGTACTTGATATAAGAAATATATATAGGTGGTACATTACGTGCATCAAGTAATTAAAGAATAAGGTTTATGTAGGGTTGTTCATAAACTCGCAAAACCCGCAGGCCCAACCTATCTCACCCCAATCCAACTCGAAAAATGCAATTTCTAGTATTAAATTTTTTTTTCGGCCCATTTAATGTTTGGTCCGAAGTTTTGGGGGGGGGGGGGGGGAGGTATGCATTGGGCCTATAATGGCCCGCACACCCCAACCCAACCCGCGTTCTAACTTGCCTCCTCTAATATCTAACCCTAGACAGGCAACTCATTTCTACTCTCTAGTTTCTTCATGTTTGAATTAAGCCTCTATGTTTGCTTTATGTTAAGACTAATTTATGAGTGTAGACTAATTTATGTTTGCTTTATGTTTGATGAATTACTTTACTTCATGTTTGATGTTGGATTGAACTTTGAGTTTTTGATTCTTTAAATATTTAAACCGACCACCCAATCCACCCCGCACCACCCAAACCCAACCCAAACATCATTGGGTTGTGAAAATTTTCTAATATCGTTAGGGCCAAATATGTGCAATCCATACCTTTTGGGTGAGGGAAGAAAAAGTTTTACCCCGCACCAACTCAACCCATGAACAGCCTTAGGTTTATGTACGATATTTGACAAATCTAATGTGCCAAGAAATACCAACCACGTGATTTGTTGCATGTGAGAGCGGCCCTAGTGATAATTTTGCATGTTTAATATTTATGGCCGGTTCTTTTTCTAATTTGTCTTTAACCTAGAATATAGTAGCTGTGAGAGTTACATCTAGAAACATTGTGGGTGTAATAACTTTAATTACAAGTTGAATGTGGCGAACAGGTAGTGGTTGAAACCATTTAATGTTGAAATTAAAAAGTAAGAGCTTTTAGTACTATAAATAGGGCAGTTCTGTTAAGGTTCTCATCATCGACAAGCTATCTAGCTCTCTACATTGTATACTTCTAAAAATATATATATATCGGAAATGGCTTCTGGGGCTTGGAGAATCGTTTTGTTATCTCTTTTTTTCTTTAATGTTTTTGTGGTGAGTGTTGTTGCGAGGGATATTGCAGTTACTTCGAAGGAAGATGAGGAGGAGAAGACGTTAGAACATGGGAAGGGAGATGGCTTTGGTGTTGGACTCGGTGGCGGTGGCGGCTTCGGAGGCGGCGGAGGGTTTGGTGGTGGTGCTGGTGGCGGCTTTGGTAAGGGTGGTGGTTACGGTAAAGGCGGTGGTGGTGGCTTTGGCAAGGGTGGTGGAGGAGGCGGCGGTTACGGCAAGGGTGGTGGAGGAGGCGGCGGTTTCGGAAAGGGTGGAGGAGGCGGCGGCGGGTATGGGAAGGGTGGAGGCGGCGGCGGCGGCTTTGGCAAGGGTGGAGGAGGGGGGGGGGGCTTTGGAAAGGGGGGAGGAGGCGGCGGGGGCTTTGGAAAGGGGGGAGGAGGCGGCGGTTACGGCAAGGGTGGTGGAGGCGGTGGCGGTTTTGGCAAGGGTGGAGGAGGAGGTGGAGGCTTTGGAAAGGGTGGTGGCTATGGAGGAGGACATGGGAAAGGTGGTGGTGGATATGGTGGTGGAGGACATGGGAAAGGTGGTGGTGGATATGGTGGTGGAGGACATGGGAAAGGTGGTGGATTTGGAGGCGGCGGTGGCTTTGGAGGGGGACACGGAAAGGGCGGTGGATTTGGCGGAGGTGGTAAGGGTGGTGGCTACGGTGGCGGTGGTGGATATGGAGGCGGTGGCGGTGGTGGCTATGGTGGCGGCGGAGGTGGTGGCAATGGACACCCCTAAATTAAGTTCACGATGTATGCATAGTTAGTGATCACGAGATGGATGCAAAAATAATAAGTTCACAAATTTGATAGTATTTTAAGCGCATGCATACCTAATATGATAGACGTTTGGCGCAACTAGTAATAATCTCCGTCATGTCTTCTTCTGCGTATTCTCTTCTATGAAATTAAGTTCATGTATTCTTCAATATAAATGCTAGAAAAGAGTGGAGAGGCAATTATGTACAAGTGTGTATCTGCTTTCCTTAATAAAATCTGTTTACTTTTTGAGTTATACATATTAACTACTTTTTCTTACTTTTTCAGAGTCTTTAGACTGCTCACTCTCTTCTTCTGGTTTTTTTTTTTTTTTTTTTTTAATCGATAGTTAAATTTCTTTGAGTAGACCAGAACTAGTTTTTTATATATGGTATGACAAACTTAATTACTCCTCTTAATCTTAATTTAAAAAAAAAAAAAACAAAATTTTCATGAGTTAAACTAAGGATGACAATTCGTGTTCGTGTTTGTGTTGACTCCCTCAGTTAACACGGTATGACCTGACACGAACACAACCTATATTTGTGTCAAAATACAAAACTCAAACACGACCTATATATTGACGGGTTGACACGACATGATACGACTAATCCGTTTATTAAACCGGTCATAATAGTGTCGTGTCAACATGTTTCTAATAACTCGTTTATTATTTCGTTTATAAAATGAGTGATAACAAAGTCGTGTCAACCTATTTCTCAACCTGTTTTTCTTTTAAAATATATATATATATATATATATATATATATTTGTAAACATAGGTAACAAACAGATTGTAATTGTGCTGTATATTCGTGTTATCTAAATATAACATGTTTAGTTACGACGGGTCAATAGCGAGTTGGTGGGTCAACTTGAAAGCGACACACTATTTAATCTTATTTCACTGGTTCGACTTGATTTTGACCTAAATCTATTTATAATAAACTCAAACCCGCTAATTTCGTACGGATTTTAAGTCGTATCGCTACCTGCATTGTCAGTTGAACTAACTATGGAGAAGAGACTTAAACCTACTAACCTAGCTATAAACCAAAACAAATATAAAAGCAATCTAATAACTTTCCTGGCTAATCAAGAGCAGATTGGGACAGCCAAGCATACATATATGTACTAGTAGGGAACAAGAAGAAATTATGGCGTGGTTAGATAATCATATATAAGAGAGATTGCCTTCTTATCTCCACGACTTAGTTGCAGGGTTGACTTGTTTTATGGGTTTCCGCCGGTCCATATTGAAGGGATTGTTGGGACCGATGTACCCATGTAGGAATTGGAATTTGAAAAGGACACAAATTTGAGAAAAATTTTGGGGAATGTGTGCCTCTTAATTTAACTTTTTTATTCTGTGCCATTTTAAGCAACGACACCGACTCGTTGCATGATCTGTAATGATCTCATATATCTTGGTGCAAGTTTCCATTTCACACCAAAATGAGAGATTCCTTTGCGTGGAGAAACTCTTAACAATACAAAGTCGCCTTCCTGGAACTCAAAAGGTCTACGCCTTCTGTCAGCATAGCTCTTATGACGACTATGAACTGTCAGTAATCGTTCCCGAATAACAGTTATCTTCTCGTTGTTTTCCTAGATGTCACCGGTCCAAGTACTACAACAAATATCATTATCAATAGCTAACCAAAAACGATATTAAGCACTACCAATAGCGTTTTGTGGAGCACTAAGACATCAGGCACCATGCTCGAATTTATTTCTAATTCGAGGCATATTCTCTTTTCTAAAATTCCACTTTCGTAAACTATGATTCGCGAATATCAAATTTTCCATAAGATTTTTCATGTATATAATCGCTATATATATATATATATATGCACATATACTTTTCAAAATCCTTTTTAAAGTCTCAACACCGGTGAAACTGACCCTTTTCACCAAGAAGTGAAAATCCATGAAGTATGTCCAAAAGGGAAGAGAAATTCAATCTCATGCTCAAACAATATCAAAACTCAAGAAAAGAACATGCTAAGTTCAATAATGATATGTAAAACATCCATGAATACATAAACACTCCAATAAGAGCCATTAAGTCTCTTCAAGATATCATAGTTATCAAGTCTTTGTTTTTTTTCCTTTTAACACTTTTCATCGTATTCCCTTTAGAACCTCATATTTTTTGTTTAACAACCACAAACGCTCTAAACTACCAATCGTTCAGTTATAAATCAATTTCTAACTCGAATCCATATTCTTCATAAATCTAGTTAATTAGCAGATTCGTTGACCTTGACGGGAATATTCATAAATTATTATCGAAGTCTCCAAAAATTTGAAAATGAACTCCATAATAAATTAGACACGTGGATCTTTTCAACGAGCTATCATATGCCCAAATATGAGCTCTATAAATCCCTCAAAAATAGTTTTCAAGAAATTAAAATTCTATTTTTTTCTTGGTTTTGACAGCTTTCGGAAAGTTTCTACATGAAACTTCCAATGCACACAACTCGGGTTATAAGATTCCAAGTGACGTGATTCTAACTCCCACATGTCACTAATAATATGTTCTAAATGGTAGCAATGGTGGTTTAGGTGCAACAATCTTATTTCAAAATGTAGGGGTCTCAGTTCTTTGTTTTATCAATTCCTTGAAAAGACAGTTTTGACGGCTGTTACGGAAATAATCATAAAATATTCTATGCAGCCCCGAAAATTACAAAATTAGCGTCTAATTGAAGTAGACATCTAGGACTTTCTAATGACATCACAAGCTTTGTTTTGGGCTTATTAAGATCTCTAAAAATATATTATACCATATCAAAACGTGGCTTTTTTCTGCAGAATTTTTAAAAATCATGCTTAACTTTAAAAATGCATAACTAGAGATATGACTGTCTGTTTGAGGTGATTCTTGCGGCTATACTTTAAAGTTCTAACAAGGTTAACCCTTAAAAATTATCAAATAATTACAGTTTTTAGTTTAAACACAAGCAGCCACGTTGTAATCCTCATAAACTTACCATTTTGTTTATGATGCTTGTTCATGCTTTGTCTACGAAATAAGCTTTATGCTTTCACATACCTTTTCCATTATCATCTCTAAAGTTCTTAGTAACATTAGGAATTCCTAACTAAGTAATTGAGTCAACACTAGTCTTTAACACCTAAAATGATGCTTGACTAAATCATAGATACCATTGGCGAAACTCAGAAAATAAGCAATTTTAATAGTAACAGGAAACACAGAAAATAAGACGAACTCCGCTGAAATTTAGTTTGAGAATTTGAAATTAAACCTAGTTTTAGCTCTAGAATTTGAGTTTAAACTTAGTTTTAGTTCTAAATAGAAGTTTTAAACTATTTTCTTAGAAAAAAATACTACATAACTGTTAAAACAATTTTGGTGTTGAACAGAGGAGTTCGCTAAAGAACTCGAAGTATAATCTTAGGAAAGTATGTCAATTTCAGACTTTACTGATAAAAAGTAAGGTAATCAGGATTCAATAAACCTAATATTTAAATTAGAAAAAAGGTTTTACAATCCTTAAGATAGGAAAAGATAAAGTGAGCCATAAATACAGAAGTTAGACTTTCTTTCAACCTTGCTAAAATAGAATAGCAAGTGATAGTTAATCTCACACCCTTAATGGGTGTTCATTCTCAGAAGCAAGAAAGGAAGAGAACAGACTCTTTGGCGAATAGAGGATTCCACTTCCTGAAAACAGGTAAGTAGGAATCTCGCCTACAGTATAAATAGATTTTAAAATGAATAGTACACATGAATTATATGTGTTTGAGCACATTTAATGTTATGTATGCTATGCTATGCTATGTTATATTGCATAAACTTAAGCAGTGCACATGAATTATATGTGTTTGAGTACATTCCATGTTACAGTATGCTATGCTATGTCATTTTGCATACACAGATAAGTCAAGAGGAACTTATAAGAATAATCTCAGTTGAGTGTCATACCAGCCTCTGAGAGTGAGGTAACTCAGGCTCTGCAAGGGAGAAGAAAAAAATAATAATAAAGTCCTCTGAGAGGGAGGCATTCAGTTCAGTTTATAATCACGGTGTCGTTGGGGACGTTACAAACCCTCACATATCGATGATTGCGGCAAGTGGTATGAGCACTCGGGCCTATCAGAAAGTAAGATAAGTTCAAATAGTAAAACACATACAATAAAACTTTAATAAGACATCATAAATCAGCATAATCAACTCATGCATATCTTTCATGTGAACTTTCAGTTATTTTTTGAGTAATAGTTCCTACTTGCTGAGCGAAAGCTCATTTCAGAGTATTTATACTATAGGTAAGCAACATGCACATAATGTTTGATGGACTGATGGCGAGGTAGCAGACGAGCGGAGTAGAGGTTGGGGAATGGATACCGCACGCAGTTATTTCCGCAACAGTTTAAGGTTTTAAAAAGATTTTTGTTGAATATGTCTATGCACTTGTGTTTTGAAAGTTTGCAGTACGATTGTTAAGTTTGTGTAAGCTAGCAGGATTTTGAGAAGCAAAAATATAACTATGTGTAAATTCATGCTTTAGAAAAGAAATTGTTTTTGAAGTATAAACACTTTGCTATGTTCAAAAAGTGGACACCAGAATTTATGTCGTTACAGTAAGTTTTTAAAAGAATGATATAGTTCTTTAAGAGAAAGAAACTTATGCTCAGAATGCTACAACATTCTATACAGTATTTTAAAGAAAATACTACAGCATTCTATATAGCATTTTAAAAATAAAATGCTACAGCATTCATACAACATTTAAAAAAAAAAAAGCTGTAGCATTCTAGGTAGCATTTTTAAAAAAAAAAATCTCTCAAATTTGGGAGTTTCAGAAAGCATATGTTAAAGTTAGTTACAATGACGGCCAATTCAGCAAGTTCGTTACAACTTCAACCTTCATTGAACACCTCTGAGGTAATTTCTATTTTTTAACTCTGCTTGAACCCCCTTCAACCCTGTTAATTTTGGGTTTTCTACTTAAAAAAAAAAAATTATATATATATAGAGGAGATTATATGAGTCAACGGGACTAACCAGGAAAGAAAATAATATTACAATAATTGCAGTGAAATGATATCCATCCCAGTTTATCCAAACAGAGGGATCCTTACAAACCTTTCCCACTAAAATCTCTTTTCCATTCACTTTCATCTTCAAACCACACCCCGTGCTCACGTTGTAGTTGTAATTCCCGCCATGACCACAACATGTTCTTAGTGGTTGTTCAAACCCTGCCATTGTTTTTGCACATACAAAAAAATTAGCTAATGTGTCCCCTGATCCCCTCAAAATTTTTTAATATTATATACCTGTCCTTTGTTTTCTAAACATAAACGAGCATTATTAGTGCCATCCCGCCACTATCTTCTTCATTTTTTTAGAAATTTTGGGATTTCCTAAAAAAAACGCGTTCAATTTATACTCCTGCCATTGAAAGCTCAATGTTACACAGTTTATTGGTCTAGCGGAGACCTCAAAGTGGAATTATAGAGTATCGAATCTTGAACACATCTTAAGATGCGAAAAAGAAAGACATCTTAACTATTACATTACATCTATTATGCGATGACACATAATAGTGCCTAAAAGAAACTTTTTTGTTTGGTGGAAGATAGAGAATATACATACCATGCTTCTTTGGCTGGCTAAAGAGGAAGTACTTTACTGAATAAACATCAACATAAGGGACCAGTGTTGTGTATCCAAAAGTATCTACCTCCTTGGCCATACACATTCTGCAAAATCACAAGATTAAGGAGCTAGAATTGGGGACCATAATATGCAAAAGAAAAAGTTGTTCACAAATATTTGTTTTTGATCCCATCACTAGCTAACCTTAACAATTGTTTTGAACTGATTTAGTAGCTCAGGTACATATGCTTTAACTTCGCCCGTGGTCATGTTGAAGAAGTAACCAGCAGTTAAATCGTTCTGACCAATGTCAAATGTGTACAAAGCGCGAGAGAAAACTTCAGCCTTTGGCAAAAGCTTTTCAAAAACTCCACCTACAATATTGAGTTTTACATATCTTTGACCCATTGAGTTTTGCTAATTACCTTCATAAAGAATTAGTACTTAAAGATGAAAAAAACATGAGAAAAATGTTTCACCTCTTTGACAAGTAGTTTGAGATCTACTGTCAAATATGGAAATTTAAAGCTCTCAGCCGCCAAATCATTATAGAGGAAAAAAATTTGTTAAATGGAGTGGTGATAAAATGGAGCAAATATTGTAGTAATACTTGATGCGATAAAACGACCAAGCTTTGTTGGAGATATCATGCTAGAAATTTTTTAGGCGTTGGGATGATGGACAAATTGATTTTGAACGATGAAATTTGAGCTGTTTTTATTAGGTGACACCCAACAATAATAATAATAATAAATGTTCAGATTTTTTTTTAACCATCAAATAACACCTGAAAATGCGTTGCATGGTACGATCAAAATTAGTTCAGATAGAATCTTTTTAACTCGGTTTTCACTTGTTTCCTTACTCTATATACATGGTTAATTGTAGCACACCTTTGATTTTATATTTTCTGTTTCCTTTTGATTCATTATAAAAAGGATTAATAGAAAATTTTCCCATGAACTATACTCCTTGTAACACTTTACCCCCCAATTTTTAAAACGTAACATATGTTCTTCCTGAACAATGAAATGTTAACAAAAAAACTCATTCTATTAGGTTGATTGAACGTAACAAAAAATTTAGTTTGAATTTAAAACTAATTTAAAATTAAACTTTAAATTATGATACATCTATTGTTGATTGAACGTACGTTAAAAATTTTATGAATCTTTTTTTATTGAATAAAAAAATTTATGATATTTTTTAAAATATTTAAATTAGTTTAAATTCAAATTAAATTTAAACCTTAAATGTCTTCAAAATAATAAATTAAATGTCAATTTCAGTTAAAAACCCAACGGATATGTTTTTTTTTTTTTTTTGATTAACATTTCATTATTAAGAATGAACGAATATTACGTTTTAAAGATGAGAAGGCAAAATGTTATAAAGGTATAATTCAAAAGGAAGTTTTGTAATTAATCCTTATAAAAACTTTCTAAAACTAGGAGGATAGCTTTTGAATTATTGAAGCCAACGTTGCTTTCTTATTACTATCTAGAAAGTAGAAACTAGCATGCTGCACTGCACTAAAGTGTAAAGTGGAACCAAGGGGTTGGTGGATGCTGGTGAGGATATGATGTTAAAAGAGAAACTTTTCTACAGCTTTTACCCAAATGAGATTGCTTCCATGGTTAAATGTCATGTTAATAAAATAATGGTTTCAAGATTGTATCAAGAAATAAATGTCAAGATGTGTAGAGCTTCTTTTTTCTCTCTCTATTCTTTTTTTCTTCCTAATTTTCTTTGACACAGTCGGTAGTGTACAAGATTCTAAGTAGTTCCAACAGTACTCAAGTAGTACCTCAAATAATTGTTCAATTTTTCCTATGATAGAACTAGCTTTCATGACCTTAGTTCGAAGGAGAAAACTATATATAATTGCCTGTGTGATCGTTCAAGCTTTCTAATCTCTGAAATCTTCCCGTCCTTTTTTCCGTTTTTGATAATTTATGAGTCACAGAGTTCTAACAGAAACTTTACGTACTGGTTAATCTTTATCTCCCGTTTGGTTGAAAGATTCGTTCTCTGATTCAAATCATGATTCATGGTTCGTTACAGTATTTTCTCTCACAAAAAACACACGTAAATAAAAAATAATTCTAATCTTATAGTTCTAATCCATAAACCAAACGGATATTACTTCCACGTTTATAAATATGGCAACATTTTCAGGGTAAGAGAGAGAGAGAGCAAGAAAAGAAAGAAACTACTCAAGTTGAGAAATATGACATGCTCGATAAGAGAACTTAACTAATCTCTCCCTTCTCTCTCATGTCATTGTAAGGAAAAAAAAACACGTTTAGTTTGCTAATTCAAGTTTTTAACTCGAATTGAGATGTGACTTTTTATGAAAATTTTTTACTGTAATAAAAAAAATTATATGTAACTATTTCTGAGAATTTTTTACTATAACAAAACTCAAATTTTAAACTCAAATCGGTGAAATGAATATATCGAAATATCACACATACCAAAGTTATGAGAGAGGAAATGTGCCTATGAAATCAATGACAAGACGGCCATCACAGTAGCGGCCAGCAGGTTTGTGGAAATATGATTCGCCATTAGGAGGAGGGTTATATGCATATATTGCAGTCAAACCACTGGTGTCGGAGTTCGAATCGCCGAAGTTAAATATGGCCGGAAATTCACATGGAGTACTTGTCTCCGCCAACCTCACTGAGAGTGATATAAGAAGAGTGATGACAACATATGTGAAGCAATGTGATTCCATGAGAAGATTTATGTTTGTGGGAAAGAGAGTTGGACAAAGAAGAATGACTAAAAATGATTTAAGTAGAGCGGATGCACAACGGTCGCTCAAGGATTATTGGAATTTAGTGGGCCTTGTTTACAATGGATCTTCTTTGAATGTTTGAATGAGATTTGATCTTTTTGTATATACGTATATAGATATACAGATCTGGGTTTTCTTTTAAAGCTTGGGTTTTTCTCTAAATTTTGAGTTGTTTAAATGATATTGGATATGTTGCTTTTCAAGGGAAAAAAAAATCTGAAAATTGGATGTTTTGAAGGTGTTTCGAGTCTGATATGAGTTTCTGATTAGTTCGGTATGCCCTTCGAGAGGTGAAAATTGGATTTTTCCTATGAGCTTTTTGATGATTTTTGGGGGAAAAAAAATCGAGTTATTTAATTTTTAAAATTTCTTTCGTCACATTTTTTTATTATTCTTTATCATTTTTTAATATTAAGTAGTTTTATTGATTTAATTGAAATTTAACACCAGTAATGAATATTTAATAGTATGCCACGTCAAAAATCTATTTAGACTATAGATGAAAGAAATGAAAAGAGTATTTTAATCCGTTTGTTATAAATTAGGGTGTTTTAAACTGTTTAAAAAAATCATGAGACACTTAAAAAGAAAATAAAATACTTCAGGAGCATTTATAAAATTAATCCAAAAGAGTATTTTGATCCTTTTGTTATAAATTAGGGCGTTTTAAATTGTTTAAAAAAATCAGGAGACATTTGAAACAAAATAAAATACTTCAAGGGTATTTATAAAATTAATCCAAAATAATTTGGTATGCATGTAGTAAGAAATATTTAGAGATAAATTGTCCGTTTAGTTCGCTGATTTGAGTTTTTAATTCGAGTTGAGATGTGATTTTATGTGAGAGCTTTTTACTGTAATAAAAAAGTTAAATGTGACTGTTTCTGAGAGCTTTTTACTGTAACAAAACTCAAATTTTAAACTCGAATCGATAAAATGAACGGAGCTTTAATCTTAATCTTGCTTAAACATTACTTGAACCTTCATTGAACAGCTGTGAGGTAAAATGAATGGGGCTGCGAAAAACCTAATACAACATTATCAAATCTTCCGCTTACCATTCATATAATACGTAAGCCTAAATGAGAGTAGGCTACTAGGCTTGATCACTCAAAATATGCATCCAACTTCAATGAACCTTCTATTACCTTTGTTAATTTGTTTAATCTTAATCTTGCTTAAACATTACTTGAACCTTCATTGAACAGCTGTGAGGTAATTTCCATTTTTTTAACTCTGCTAAACTGAACCCCCTTCAACCCTGCTAATCTTGCGTTTTCTCATGATAATCCCAATCTTACCATTCGTGGCATTTGCTCAACTCAGTGGTTGAATTTCAGGCAAAAAAAAAAAAATGCCTTAGTGGTTGAATTTTATGCTAATTCCAATATTATCCTGCTTTACTATTAAAATTGTTGTCGTCCCACACTTTTTTCTTTTCTTTTTTTTTTTCTTTTTGAGTGAATCCCACACTTTCATTTAGTCTTTTACTTTTACGCCCTCGCCCACCATAAATTAGATCTTCCCAAACAACCACCCGGACCACATAATTTGCCGTTTCTATTCAATGCTTGCATGTAATTGGATTGTTAAAGAGTGTGAAATGCACTCTACACAAAATTCACGCGACGCAGCCAATTAATAGGTAGGAGACATTTTGCTGCTATATAACCAAAAACAAACTGCCGTTAATTCTCTAACTTCTGTTCAGTCATTTTCTTTTGAAATGTACTTCTTCTGATGCACACAAAACTTGTGATCTTTTTTCTTTCGATGGACATCCCAACGTCCATATAATGCTTCCAAAAATCACGACATCTTGCTTCACCATTAAGGTAAAGAGTATACACATATAATTATCAATTTTAACCCAATTTTCTTGTTAAAATCTCTGCTATATATATGGAGTTTGAAAGTTTTGGCATAATATTTGCTGTAAGCGCTCTAGGTTTGATCTCTCTTTTGAAGTTGTTGATCAGTTTTGTGAGGTGGGTATGGATCATGTTCTTGAGACCCCCAAAGAATCTCAAGGAATACGGCTCATGGGCTATGATAACTGGCCCCACAGCCGGAATTGGCAAAGCCATCGCCTTTGAGCTTGCCTCAAAGGGCCTCAACCTTGTTTTGGTAGGTCGAAACCCTTCGAAACTCGAAGCCACTTCCGCGGAAATACGACGTGATCAAGTCGTCCAAGTGAAGACGGTTGTCATTGATTTGGCCAAGTCTAATGCTGAGGAAATAGCTCGAGTTATAGACGACGAAACGAGAGGATTAGACGTCGGAGTTGTGATTAACAACGCGGGATTAGCGTACCCTTATGCGAGGTTCTTTGACGAGGTTGATTCGGATTTGATGGAGAGTATCATGAAGGTGAACATGGAAGCGCCCACGTGGATCACGTGGTCAGTTCTTCCGAGAATGCTCGAGAAGAAGAAAGGTGCCATTGTCAACATTGGCTCTGCCTCTTCTGCTGTTGCTCCTTCTTACCCTCTAGTTACCGTTTATGCTGCTTCCAAAGCGTATGTATAATTTGTTTAATTTTGATTCTTCGTTTTTGGATTTTTTTTTTATTATGATTTTTTTTAAAGAATTTTGTTTTGAATGTTGTTTCAAATATTCTTAATATACAGATACCTCGCCATGTTCTCAAGAAGCACGAGTGTAGAGTACAAGCAAAGCGGAATTGACATCCAGTGTCAGGTTAATTAATTATTCTTGTTTATGTTCACTAGTTTCTTGAACTTGGGTCTTGAAATTAATAGAAAAATGGCTGCAGTTCATCTGTCAACTAATTATTATGTCAAAGCATTAATCTTTCAAATAGAGAAGCAATTAGTGATATATATCCTCAAGTTTGGAAAAGAACTTGTATATAAAAGAGATCTGGAATTGTTTATTTCAATAATATTAGCCAGGCGACAGATATTAGAGTATAATTAAAAAATTGAAATAATGCATTTTCATTATTTTTTTTTTTTTGGGCATGGTGAAAAAAGTTGCATAATTTTGTTTTTAGGAAAAGTAATAAATAATACTGGTACCAATACAAGTACCAACTTTTTGAGGAAAAGAAAATATTTTCTCTCTTATTTCTTTCATATAAATAATTGAGACTTTAACGTTTGATGCATCATATAATAAATGTTATTGAGTACTATGCAGATTCCACTATTTGTGGCGACAAAGATGACAAAGCTAAAAGCAAAATCCTTCTTCATCCCATCGCCAGAAGCATATAGCAGAGCAAGCGTAAGAAGCATAGGCTATGAAATTGTCTGCGCGCCTTATTGGTTTCACTCTGTGCAATGGTTCATATCAGATCTGTTGCCTGATGCGTTACTCAACTGGTGCCTGTTTTCCTACTTTCTTGGGATGAGTAAGAGAGCAAAACTTAAGGAATCTCAGAAAATCAAAAAGTTTCAGCAGCAGTAAAAACTACACAGTTGTATATTAATGCTAAATACGCACGGCTATATATATATATATCCTATTTTGAGTGCGTTGAATGGTTTGGTACTGTAAACTGTTGATCAATCTCAACAAAAACTTAAGCAGTTAATTACAGTTAATTACATGATGTTTTGCTTGTCTTTTGAATCTCTTAAGTGGCGTTTGGTTCATGGATTCAAACCATGTGATTAGAATCATTTTCGATCTATGTATATTTTTTGTGAGAAAAAATATTGTAGCGAATCATGAATCATGATTCGAATCAGAGAACAAATCTAGGTACCAAATGGACTCTTAATTAGCAGATCAGACAGTAGTACTAGTCAGGCATATGATATATGTGGGGACTGAAGCGAACACAATTTAAACTGGCTCCGTTTGTTTCACTAATGTAGTTCAATTTAATTCAGTTTGAACAGTGAGTACAGTTTGAATTAGCGTTGGTAAGCATACAATTTGAATTATATTTTTCGTTTGAATTGAGCTAAACGGCCCAACTTAAAGTTTAGCTCCCCCATAAGTTCAACCGTTCAAATTATTTTTAAACAATAAAAAGTGTCAACTCTCTCTACTTTTCATACTTACTAAAAACAAATTCAAATTTTATTTTCTATTCAAATTAAAACTTTAACTATACATCTAAATGTCAATTCAAACTATAATTTAAACTACACAGTTTAAATTTTTATATTCAAATTAAAAAATTTAAATCAATAAAATTTAAATCACCGAACCAAACAAGATGATATAAAGCTTTTGTTTGTTTGAAGCACGTGATTTCTCTTAGTTTTTTTTTTTTGTTGGTAATAAATTAAAAGAACTCTGTTGTTGTTCTCTCAACTATTAAAAAAAATATAAATAAAATAATGGAGAGAGAGATTAGCATAAAGAGGGCCAGCTTTTTAAGACATACAGGTACGTGGCTGGGACATTTAAAAGATGTTTGGTTCATGAATTAGAATTATGTGATTATAATTATTTTTAATTTATGTGTATTTTTTATGAGAAAAAAATACTGTAACAAATTATAAATTATAATTCAAATCATGGTTTGAATCCTCTAACTAAACATCCTTATAGATCCATAAAAGGCTTCAAGGCTCTTTTGGGGTCTCAAGCTCAGAAAGGCCCAGGAAAGTTGTCCTCCTCGTTTGGTAGTTGCCTTTGCCTACGGATAATCCCACGAATGATCCCGATACTCATCTTCAATCCTACTTTGATTTTTAATTTTTAAAATATCTAACAATTAGTTCTTAATTTATTATGGTGTTTCAGTTTCAATTTTTTTAATTAGGTATTAAATATTTAACGAAATTTGTCAAAATTTTAAGTCAAAATTAGAAATGTTTATTAAAATTTAGAGACTAAAACAAATAACAAATAAGATTTAACTTTTATAAATAGTTCATAAATTTTAAACGTTTCCACTATTGATCTCTAATTATAATTCCATCAAATATTTAATACCAAAATAATAAAAAGACAACAACGGAAAGAATAATAGGTTAGGGACTAATTGTGAAGCATTTTAAATGTCAGAGGTTAAAGTAAAATTAGAAATAAATCTTAAAGTTGTTAAGATCAGTCTTTAAAAAGTAGGTAACGCCATCCATGATACGTTAGTAGACAGTAGACACCATAAAATATTCTTTTCAGACAATTTAGACAATTTCTGACTGGAAATGAATTTGTTTTTTAATAGCTGATAATTCAAGGTGGTTGTCCTTGTTGCTTACAATTGTCTGAAATATCTTCCAAGAAATCAGGATTCAGCTAAGTTTAATACGCAACAACTTGTCTAAATTGACTAATTTAACTAATTTAACATTTGCTCGAAAAGGCAGCTGAAAGTTGGTTGAGCCCGTTTAGTTCACGGATTAAAACTATGAGATTAGAATTATTTTTTATTTACGTGTGTTTTTTGTGAGAGAAAATACTGTAACGAACCATGAACCATGATTCGAATCAGAGAACGAATCTTCTAACTAAACGGGCTCAACTTGTGGAGTTAATAATTATCAAAAAATAAAAAAATTGTGGAGTTAATGTTTATGAAAAAAATTCCTAAAAAAAGGGGAAGAAAAACATATTATTTTTCTTAAAGACACGCGTAGACATAACATTAGGTTCAAGGAGTTCTTATGTTGTTCTTTCTGGTCATTTGCATTTATTGTTGTCAAAATCAAATAACATACTGTTGACAAAATTTCAATACAATACACACAAAAGTAACGCATACATGGTGATTAACGTGAACGTGATTAAAGTTTCTTTTGCTGAATATTCTCAAAGATGAAGTTAACTTCTCGTTTTTCATCCATTGGATGATAAAAAACAACAACAACAACAAGGATCTAAGCCGTCTAAAAAGGGGAAACTACACCGATAATTTTGTATTTTATCAATACTCGCCTTTTATTATGTTAAGTCTTAGATATGAAATGAAGAAAATCTGGTTAATTAGTTTCGACTATGGATCTAAGTCCACTCAATCCCTAACCCTTGCTTTTAGTTTAGAGAGAGAGAAAGAAAGTGAGCATATTAAAATGCGATTACCTAATAAAGTTGCAATTGAACATATTGAACAAGTTTAAATTGGGCCGTCTGAGGACTTTTATTGCTCTCCTTGTGCTTTAGGACCTCATTATAACAATATTATGCTCCGTTCATTTCACCGATATAAGTTTAGAATTCGAGTTTTACTATAATAAAAAGCTCTCACAAACAGTCACATATAACTTTTTTACTACAGTAACAAGTTCTCACATAAAGTCACATCTCAACTCGAATCAACGAACTAAACGGGCCTTTAGTGTGGTAAAAACTGTTATAAGGGTAAGAAGTTGCATCCTTTCAAATAGGAACTTATTAATCCATGAGCATACAACTTATTTGCAAAAATTACTTTTCAAAAAACTTTTATTTTACAAAACGAATTCGCTTTTCACATTGTGCATCTTGTTACAATAAGCGCCACGGTAAAAATGAAAGAAGGCCATTTTGCCATTCAATTCCTTGTCATGTAAAGGAAGCTGCTTAGTGATTTAAGCAGAATTTTTTTTCATTTTCCTTTTCCTTTCTAAGTGCATCTATTATTTCGTTACTGTTTTACCAACGACAACCGCTTAACTAATTTAAAACCATTAGTAATGATGATTGCATTCCAAGAAATAGACACTTCCTCAAATTGTAAGAGTTTCATGAGATTCCTGATGCAAGTTTCTTATCACGTAAAGAAAGCTACTTAGTGATTTAAGCAGATTTTTTTTTATTTTTTTATGTGAATTATCTAAGTGCATGTATTGTTCTTTTTCTGTTCTACCAACGATAACCGCTTAAATCGGATAGTATTTTGGCTTCCTTATATACATATATATATATATATATATATATATATATATAGCCCTCTTCATTTCCTCTTCATTTATGTATTTCTTTATTTAGAAAACTATATATTTTAAGTTTCTAACTAATAATTTTAGCTACGTACTTCGTGGAGCATATTTTTCGAAAAGAAAAATCAAATGAAATTACTATGGAGGACGATTGGAAAAGAGTACTGACAACTTTGTCGATTGCTATGGACTGACTAGTTTTACTCTAACAGATCCTTGCGGTTAGCAAATCAATTTATAATAGAGAGAAAGAGAGAAATAGATCAAGATTTGAGATGAATTAAAATTAATAGGCTAATAGTACACATAAGTTAATAAATAGGCCAAATTACTGTTTTTGTCCATAACTTGTCTGGTTATGAACCATAACTTGACAAGTTATTATCCATAGTTCACGGTTTTTGTCCATAACTTATCTGACTATGAACCATAACTTGACAAGTTTGTCCATAACTTATCTGATTATGAACCATAACTTGACAAGTTATGGCCTATTAATTTTTATAACTAAAAATTAACATATATACTTTATTAAGCTTTTCATACTGGCATATTTCCTACTATTTCCGTTTATAACCTAAAAAGCTATTGTTTGTTTAAAGAATGTGATTTCTCTCAAATGCTAATGCACATCCTGCCATCCACATTTAATTGGTTTTTTCAAATTTTTTTCTTTTTGATACTCACAAATTTTTTGTCTGTTCAATATTTTCAAATGTGGATACTCACATTTGATTCTTTTTGTATGGTTAATTATTTTCACTAAATCTAACTTAGAGGTAAATTTTGTCTAATTAGAAAAACAAAAAGATAATTTTACACACTTTGCTAATAAAATATATACACACACATATACATGTGGCACAGTTATAAATTATAAAGACTTCATCAAATTCTATTAAATTATCATATATTTATATATATTTTTTAATGTTATGTGATTTTAATGGATCAAAATTATGCTCTATCATTATGAAAATATTTAATGTTATGTGATTTTAATGGATCAGAATTATGTTCTATCATTATAGAATTTTTTCACGCCTTATTATAAAATTCTCCTTATTTTATGATTTAATCACTTGTCAATAGGGAATTCATACGGAGAATCACACATCGGGTGTTAGCGTTTATGCCCTTAGGAATAAATGTAACAATATTCTTTGAGATATTTTGACTATTAATAAAGATTTATTTATTTTATATATCTATGTATTGTCCTCTTTATGTTCATAATAGTTGAATGTATGATAAGCAAACTGAAAGTCTGAGACTGTCATTCTAAATCTTTAGGTCATGCATGTAATGTGAAGAACATGCGGAAGACAAGAATCTAAAGATGATAGTCTAAATCTTATGATCCACAATCGAGGGAATAAAGTTAGGCGCTTTATTCATGTTAAGATTGTTATGTTGTCTACTTCCTAACGGAGATGGCTTGTCTTGGTCGTCGGAGGTGGGACTCCATGGGTGGAGACATTGATATAGTTTCTAATGGTGAAATCTATATTGGATCGGACCAAAGTTGAATTGTTTTAATTAATAATTCTGTTTGAATAAAACAATTCACTTTTGACTAATTATATGTTGTCATCTTAATCCTGAGATGGATGATGAACCTGTATACTTGACTTGTATCCTTTGATGTACTAAAGGGAGACATCCTGACATTATGTAAAGGTACGCTTGCCGGTACATTGGGGGTATGACTCGTGTATGCATAGATTCGTTATTCATAGATAGTGGAATCCATAGCTCCTATAAAGAGTCAATGATATCCTCTTATGCATTATCAGTGGATTGGAAAAAATGAGCACTCAGCCATTGGACTACTCTGTGTTATCTAATGGTTTACTATTTGTAATGATACGAATAGTATTTTTCCGATGGTATGATAATGGAACATAAGATAAATGTAATC